>NC_089199.1:3347953-3365233 GCF_963930695.1 Labrus bergylta | reverse complement strand
CTCGTGCCGCTCGCACTCCCTCTCTTTCTTTCAATCTGTCAGCCTTCCTGCTCGCCCTGCCGCCCTTCTTCCCGTCTTCCCTCCTCCCTCTCTCCTCTTACCTCTTTTCACTTTCCTTGAAAAACAGTGAGAGAGTGTTTAATGTTAATTTTTAGTCTTTGTTTGCTGTTATTTCAATTTGTGTTGCTCTGCTGTGAGAGTCCCATCTGTTAAAACCTGGACTCTTAGCCTTTAACAGGAAACATTAAAAGCATGCAGTTCAGATATTTTGGACATGAGCTAAAGGTGGACTTATATCTGAGGAGGAATTGACGTCATCATAAATAATAATGATTTAGCTGCAACCACATTGAATTCAACCATCATAAGCAGGGTTGTTTTTTTATTTTAGTCAAACAATGAGATAAGGCTCTACCTCACAAAAATACTTGATCTACATCCCCATTCAGAAGCAGAAAGAATATTTTGGTGTGCTATGAAAATGAATATATATTTATTTTCTACCAGAAGTGCAACAAGGACTGCATTTCCCCTTTTCCGTCTCATCAGCGGTCGTCCTTGTGAATTCCCAGCAGAGTCTCAATAGGCAAGAGGATACCTGATCCCAATGCCAATTGAACTCGCCTCACACACACACACACACACACACACACACACACACACACACACACACACACACACACACACACACACACACACACACACACACACACACACACACACACACAGGGATTAACACTTATATAGGTATACATCTATCGAAGCACAGACATAACAGAAAACTGAATAAATAGATATAAATAAATGCATATATGAATAAATACATCTTCACATGTATCCACATGCACTCATGCAGTGAAATGAAATGCAAATGCCTCCTCAGCCATTTGCATGCAGTACACATTTTATGACAGCATCATATGAAGCCCATTGATTCAGGACAAGACAGAGAGGAGGCGATTTTTTCCCAGTGAGCTACTCATCATGTGAGGTCACTGTGGGAATTTCCCTGCAACGACACTAAGGTCAGATTCAGGAGTGGAGGAAGCTAATACTGGGTGAGAGTCAGACAGGCTGTAAAGTTATTTTTGTAAGCCTGTGTGTGTGCAGCTAATAGCTAGCTTTAATGGACCCATGAATGTTCCTTATCCTTTTTATTCACTATCCCATTACTCATTCCGAACTTCACTGATTAGCCTCACATCAGTCCTATTTATAATACCTTCCTACCACAATATGATCTAAGTAGTTGTCAAAGAGCTTCTCATGTCTTTACTGTCATTACTGGAGGCCTGTAGCTTCAAAGTCAAGAGGGTCCTTTCACACCTCTTTAAGCAGCAATGGTCATCAAGCGCTTAACTTGAACTTAACCACCCAGCCTGAATGGAACTGCATCTTCTGCATTGTCTTGATTCTTTTTTTTTGTCATGACAACTAGAAGATCACATTTTGACATTGTTATTAGTTTGTCAGGTAAGAAAAAAAAGCTTTTGAAGCATGGAACACTTCAGTTTCTAACTACAACAGAGTACCAACATCATTTTTTTTAATATCTTTCTAACTTATGCCAAATCAAAGTAGTGCTTTTAAATGACTGTATTTTAGTCCTTCTCTCTCCCGCTCTTTTAATTTGCATGTATCTAAATGTTTACATTTCAGTTGCTGACTTATAGTAGTTGAAAGCTTAGTATCATCTTGATACTGCATTGAAATGATGCTGTGGTGACAGATGACAAGTGTAAATGTTAATGTCCCACATAGTAGTTGCTGTTCAGGTGTCAGTGTTTCAGTGATTCCTAATCCTCTTTGCTCTTGCAGTTTTTCTGTTTGGCCCTCGTGATTATTTAGACCAAGTGTACTGTAATGTTTGCAGTGTTTGTCAGTGATGCACCTGCAATTTAGCTGTTAAGGCTCTGAGTCAACTTGTCCTGCGTTGCTGTGAAAATAAACTCTCTTTCCTTTCAAAGCTCTGCTAAAGGTGACACATGCCTGTAATTGATATTCCACTTTCTATGAGTCACAGTTGTAGTTGTCATCGTAGTGATTTTACTACAGTACGGTATGAGTGGAAAAATGATGAAGTGTAGTGAAAAGAAAAGCTTCAAGAGTGATGGGGACAAACACTGATAATAATTGCAAATCTGTTTCTGTGTCTGGTTGACAGTTTGACTGTGTGGGAAATATTCTCGGAACATGTGTTAAGACCGATCAGACCAAAGCGTGGTTCAATCACATCATAAATTCACTGCAACATTTTTTTATGAAAGCAAGCTCCTCAGAAAAAAACACACAATTTCTACCTAAATGTAACGTCCTCTCTCTCTCTCTCTCTCTCTCTCTCTGTGAGGGGAAACACTGTTACTGCAGTGGGCGCCATCGTCATGGTTGACTGCCGTCTTGGAAGAAGGAACTATTTTGTCAGGATAATGCGGTCACACACTGAGTGAATAGGGGGTCTTGAGAGTAGAAGGCACAGATAAGAGAATGGAGAACATTCCATTAAAGATAGCGATGCTATCAAGTCGGGGTTTGGGGAAGACTATTCTGCAATGAAACTCCCCCCCCACCACCACCACCACCACCGCAGCACCCATCGAGTTAAAGGTGCATCTGTTACCATGGTACCCAGCCTAGGCAGCCTCTCTTCGTGTCTGTCAAGATTGGGCAGGTAGAGATACGAGCTATGCTGGTCTCGCCTCTTGCCTGCAGTTGGAGCTGAAGCGGACATGTGGGCCTCTTTTGAGTGTGTGTCGTGTGTGTGTTTGCTGCATGTATGTGTTCCCAGCAGTCAAGGGGTTTAAGACACTGTACGCTGACAAGAGACTCGTCACACGACATGAATCATTTAGTCACCACAGCAGAGTTGGAAATGTCACGTCTGATCAGTGTTCCTCATGCCTCGGCAGCCCTGCACTGTTTACATCTCAGAGAATCAAAAAAAAAGGGAGGACTTGGTAAAAAGAGAGGGAGCTGTGGGTTTCTTTAGATGCAAACAGACATTTATTGCATTTGGAAGCAGTGGTGTACATTTTTCGCCCCACAGAATCATTTGCAATACTGTAGCACTTCACAAGATTGTAGTCTGTTGTGCGGTTGCCCGATCCTCTCAGGACAAAATGTGGATTTCCGATTCTTGAAAGGATTATTTGCTCGTCTTCTTTTTCCCCTCGTTTTTATCTCCTTCCATTTTCTGATCTTTCCAAGGAACGCGATGCTACTTTTCCTCTTCCTTGGCAGCCCAGATAATTAATCCAATAACAGGAGAAAAACTGTACAAGGAACAATATCCAAAAGTCAGCCTGTTTTACGCCATTTTTCATGATCTATCTTATACAAAACTATACTTCTGTGTTTTTGCTACAGTTTTAAACAATTTACAAACAAAAAAAAGCAACATCAGGTACGGCATTCCTTAAACTGTAAACCACAATCAATACTAAACAGTAAATAGTACTTTGTCATAATCTTTATTACAAGATATTAGACCACTGTACAAATCAGTGTGAATCGTACAGTACAATGCAGAGTTAAGACTGTTTTCTTGAGGTTCGTCATTCAAAGCTGTATACGAGGTGCTTCAAGAATACACAAGAGTTTCAGAACTTCTGCCGTGCATGCATGATTTCAATATTTTTGCCATGCATGAGTTGGTATTCAGTGTTTTTAAGAAAGAGCCCTAAAAATTGGCAACCCAACAAAACGACTGAATCGTAAGAGGAAATGTAGAAAGCACAAAATAAAAAGAACAATTTGTCCGGTTACAGTTTATCCCCTCACGAGATTTGGCACACACGATAATGCACAATGCAATATAAATAGTTTATCAAGAGGGTGTGTACAGTCAGGTTACAGTATCAACCAATCCAGGTGAAAGCCTGGGAAGCTTACAAACAGGTGGGAGGAGGTACACGGTATATAAATGACTTGTTAGCTGCAAAGTATGGTAACAAAAAAACACTCAGGCAACATCGCGAATCGTTAAGAGAAAAATAATGTCACTCTCATTCACTCCCCTTTTTCTCCAACATAAAAAAACAAAACACTCCCTCGGGCCTTTAGTCACAGCAGAGAACATGTTCCAAAAGATCAATAAATAAAGTCATCAACACAGAGAAAGAACAATTTACAGCCTCCCACTTTGTGCAAGAAAATATGGGCTACCTTTTCCATATTTACAAACTCTGATATTAATTTGCCCTCCATCAAAATGAAGAGCAGAAAGAATGGTACCATAGGTTTTGATTGATAAGATATAGGAGAGAGAAGTATGTGCTTTAGTTTTATATCAGATTTATTTCTGTTTCCTGTCCCTGATTTCTGCATTTCGACAGCATCCACTCCTCCTTTCTCCACCTTGCCCCTCCCCCCCCCCCATCGTCTCTTGCGTTTGGATATATGGCGAAATACCCTGGAATCAGAGTTGTGTTTGCGTGAGTGTGTCTGTATATGTGTGTATATGTGTGTGTGTGTGTGTGGGAGGGGGTCCACCTGGGGGGTCTCCTCTTGCTGCCATCTCCCGCCCCTGCCAGTGTGTGTCACCCGGATGGCCATGACTGACTGGGAGAGGAGGGCGTGGAAGTGCTGCTTGCTGCCACATGAGAGAAAGTGCTTATATACAGTGTCTTTGGATTAAAACTGGTAAATATCGCCATACAAAATTTCAAGACAGTCTTTTTGGGGGGTCGTCTGAGAGCCAAACCCTCTAAGCCTCGGCTGGGGTCTTCTCTGTCCCATTTTTCAGTGCTTCGTCGTCGCCATTCTCATCCTCAATCACAACTGTGGATGACAGGGGGAGAGAGAGAGTTAATGAAGGGGGGTGTGCTCATCTTGGTATGGCGTCTTTAAAATTCAACCATCGACTGACAGCAGGGCATGAAAGCCCAGAACCATTAGCACTGCGCTGTCTGAGTAGAGGCGATGTGTGCATGCATGAGAGAGTAAGAGCATGGAGAAAGAGATGGATAAACATGAGCATGATCCTGTGTGTGTGTGTGTATAAAAGAGAGTGTAATTAACATTAAGAACGTTCATTTTTTAAATTTTTGCATGACATTGCATGTCTTCTTGCTTTGCAGCTACAGATGCAGTGCATACATGTCTGCATGTTTGTCTATGTTGTGTTTTACTGTGAGTGCATGTGTGTGCATGTATGTGCAACCACAAGTGAGGTTAAAATGTTCAAAGAATGCAAATAAAGAGCAGAAAGAAAACAGCATGACATCACCATGCAAACACAAATGCGATAATACAACATACAAATCTCAGTCATTCCAACCAGTCAATGAAGAGGTAACACTGTTGAGCAGCATTCAGAAGGCATTTAACAGCACGCACTGCGCATACAAGTTGTGTTGCAATGCGAAAAGAATATTTAAAAACTAATACCACACACACACACGCACGCGCGCACACACACACACACACACACACACACACACACACACACACACACACACACACAAAGGTGCAGCCTTCCTTAATTAAGGTGGTATCCAATGTGCGCATTCAACACATCACCATGCGAAGAAATAAAAAGGTTTGATTAGATAATTACCCCGTTTGCTCCTGCCTATCTGCCCGAGTTTGGGCGGACGTTTATTCTGCGAGCCATTGAAGAAGTTGTTGGTGTCTTGAAGACGACAGGTAAAGGAAAGGTGTCCCTCGTCGCCCTCATTTCCATAATGACTCATTTTTTCTTCGTTGAAAGGTAGCACTTCCGACATCTCCAAAATGCGTCTTTATCACTAAAGCGCACGAAGTGAAATGTAGAGCAAGTCGCCAAGCTTGAACTCGGCCGTCTATAACAAACAAAAGAGGAGGGGAGACAAAAAAATAACACAATGCTATCCGCTGACACGATCTAGCCCTTTCTGTTTACCCCGAAGACACGTGTCTGTCTCCGTAGGTATACGCAACAGAAATAAAAACTAAATCAAAATGTCCTCAGTTTCTTCGCTCGTGTAGCCTCGGCAACATTATCTTTTTTTTAAAAAAATATCCAGAGGGTTTCTTCTGTCTCCGTGCGTATTGCTCTGGAAATGGAGGCGCACGTACAACAGAGTCGTGGAGCGCCTGCTGGTTTCGAGCGGCTGAACCCGTCGCACGGAAAATCTGAGGGAGAAATGCAAATTGAGGAGCGATGCAAAACACGGATTCCGGGGAGACCTGGCGAAGGGAGCTACAAGGGGGGTTTTCTGTGTGCAGCCTAGAGAAGCTTCCAGTTGGAGTCGACCGTGGTGGTGATAACGCTCCACTCTCCGGGATCTAGATGCAATCAAACAGTGGCGATTCTATAGGCTGATCAAACATGGCACACTGATGTGGGCTGAGACAGGGCATTTGGGGGGGAAAACGCAGTTTACGCGCCACCACTCGACGCTTTAGAGAACGTCAAATGTTTTCAACCTGTTTAACAACTTGGCATGTTTGTACATTTGTTTGGTCTGAGGGATTTTGAGCATGTTATATGTCCAAAGGGTGTGACCTCAACAGAGGATGGCAGTGTTTTCATAGGCTGAGAGATGTGACTTTTGGCCCCATGGCGCACTTCCAGCTTCAGTGCTGAGGGCCTGCGCTGTTTTTCCACAGTCATTTCCAGAGGACCATTTCCACAGTGAGAATGAAGGCTTCAGTGATCTGCTCCTGATCTGAGACTTTGTTAATGAATTGCCTGGATATTTATTGTGTAAAACTGTAAAGCTTTTTAAAAAAAAAATCATCATTCATTGCTCCAGATTTGATGGTCCTCCAGGTTAAATGATGCAAATTCCACTCTATACTTTAATTTATTAAATAATGAGTCATACTAGACAGCTTTATAGTAGACTAGATGATGATTCATACTAAATATAATAGGAATGAAGTTACCTGACCACAGATGGACCACTTGTTTACTCTGTTAAATGAAGCCCCCCCCGGGTTGTTTTTATTGTTGTTGCCGCCCATCACAACCTACTGTTTACATGAATCTCACTTCTCCAGGGACAGAAGCACAAAGAGATCTCACAAAAGAGAAACACAGTCAGTGATGAAGGGGGTATTACATCTTGACACAAGCTGACCTTTCTCAGAGGAACTTTACCAAATATCCTTGGACAGACAATGACATGAAATGTGATATGTGGACCCGCCACAGAATTAACTTTAGAATGCTGTCAACTATTCACAGCGGAGGTGCAGTCGTGACACGCCTCCTCCCTGCAGACACACAGAGACTGTGATGTTATCAGAGTCTCACCTTTCATATCACAACATCTCAATATCAGTTTTACACACTGTCCATCAGGACGTGATGATTGTCATCATTTTTATTCTGTTAATTCATTAAACCTGAACAAGCTTGTATTGAACAACAGACAAACAAAAGGAAATATAGTTTTTCTATATGTATCAAAACAATCTCTTCTAACATGTCATTTGCAGAGTTGCATGGCATTCTACTCGTACATGTTTTAGATCAAATGATGTGAGATAAATAGTGGGAAAGTCAGCATAGAAAAATGTTGAGACAGAAGGATGGGCCACTCAAATATAGTGTTTATCCAGGAGATCATTGTTTAAGTGTGAAACCAAAAGTCAGCTTGGACTTATTCAAGGTTACTTTCGGATATAATCAAATGTAACGTTTGTGCAAAGTAAAGTGAATTCACAAATAAACTTATTAACCAACTCATGTAAAGTACATACGTATGTCTGTGTCTGACCAAACTCCAAACATCCTCATGGTTAACCCCATTTTACAATAACAACAAAGGTCACCTGCTGAAGGTCAACTAACTTTGTCCTTTCCTCCCATTCAAAACATTCATATTAAACTATTTTGAATCATATTAAAACAGAAGAACATGAGCCTGAAATAGTTTCAACATTGGCTTCCTATTTATAAACCTTTGCACGAGATAAGGTTCATTAAACTGAAGAAGCCTCTTGTGAGAAAATGTTGGAGAAAATATATTTGTCTTGTTCATGACTTCAATGTGAAGGTGATTGGGGGAAAACACATTTTCATAAGCCTTCAAGGAGAAAAAAATGGAAAATGAAAGGACTGAAATAACCTCTCTGACCTCTTCAGATAAGCATACATGTGCAATACTCAATCTCCACTCACCCAGTTCTAAGCATGTTCTGAATTAGGATATTTATCACAAGTTATTAGCTTTACATTACTGGATGTATATTTAGAGGACAGGCAGCTCATAAAGTGCCCTCTGTAGTAAATCCAACAATAACTCTGCCAGAGACATTTATTGCTGGTGAATGAAAAAAACAAGATGCATCATTATTATATTGGTATACTGAAAACATGATCAGAATAGCAGTGGCTCGGAGAACTAGAAAAATAAGTCTCCATCCAAAAAACTCAGTATACAGCATTTTTATTATCTTCTTCATCAGTATCTGGTACAGCGATAGTGTGAGCGGTAGATGTTTTGGTCAATCCACCGGCGAAATTTGGACACAGCCGAGTAGACTCCTGGAAACTTAGCATTACCACAGCCGTTGCCCCAGGAGACAACACCGTAGACAAGCCCCCCACACACCAGAGGCCCCCCAGAGTCTCCCTGCAAGGACGAGACCACACCCTGAACCAGCTATCATGTCACATGAACCTTGTTAAAAAAAAAAAACAGTTTTTCATTGTTAATTGTATAGTCGTTTAGTGTCCTCTGATGTTGGTCTTACATGGTACATTAATTTATGCTTATTTATACTTATTTACAAAATTGATGTATCAGACATGTTAGCAACATTGGGTCACCTTTATTGTAAAACAGGCCAAACATGGGTTCAATGGTAAATTGTAACTTAAATCTCAAGACTCTGTCATAGTCCCTTCAGTATAATCAAAGTAAAATGATCTAATTCTTCCAAAATAAGAGCATCTGAAACTCATTAATAGTCCTGATATTAAAGATATAAAAGTTCAAAGGTGAGAAATATCCTAGTAGGGGCTCCAGATTGCCAAGCGGTTATGACACGCTTCCCACATAGAGGCTATAGTCTTGGTTGCAGCGGCCGTGGGACTGAATCCCCCCCCCCCCCCCCGACTCTATCTAGAGAATTGCTGTTGAAGCCACTTTGGCTTTTATGTGGATTCATTACATTTTTGACCTTTGCAAAAAATATAACCTTTAACATGTCATGCTTCAGATTTCACATGGAAATATCTGAGAGTCACTCGTGCCTGCATGTGATCTAATCACAAATGTAAGATGTTACACATTTGATAGAAATGGTGGTTCATTCTTTGGATCTCTGGGGACATTTTTGAATGAAAAAAAATGGTCAACAGAAGCTAAAACAGACTTGAACAGATCACTGGATGGTTGGATTCATAAAGCTCTCCCTGCCACAAAGTTGCCTACTGCAGGGTTAAATATAGCACATTTTAATTAGTCATTCAGCTCTTTACCTGAGGCAGAATGTAGCCTACTGGTATATCACACATTGAATTCCATGTTATTTTCTTCTCTCACCATGTTGGAGCAAAAAATTATTTCTTGATACAAATAATAAAATGAAAATCATATGATGATGGCAGTGGCTACAAATGACACTACTTTAAATGTAAAACAAGGTTTTTAGTCCTGATGCTATTTCAGGCTTATTTTATGCTGTAACTATCAGAACTCTTGAGGGTTGACTGCCACGTCTGTTTAATAAAAGCTTGTAGCTGAATCAACACTGACATGATGAACTACATCCTGAAACTGTCAGGGGGATGAGCTTCCCAAAACTGTGTTATTGTATCGCTTTGATATGAGCCGATGAAAAGAAGACAATCCTGTGCTATCTGATACACGCACTGAGAATAAGGGCTGATACCTTTGATCATTTATTATTTCTAAATGTATTTAATCACTTTGCAAAGATCAAATGATAACTTTTTGGAGAAAAAAGGGGTCAGAGTGGACAGTGGGTGTGCAAACCTTGCATGCATCTTTTCCTCCAGTCCTGTAGCCAGCACAGATCATGTTCGCTGTGATGTTTCCATTAAATGACTCGCTGCTGTTACACCTTGCACTCGAAACAATCGGTACAGTCACAGTTCTGAGGGTGAAGGGGGCCCGGCCTCCACCTGCACTGTTGTAGCCCCACCCAGACACACGACAAACCAAGCCCTCGACCACTCCTGTCCCCTGCTTGGGCAAAGGCGCCAGAGAGACATATCGGTTCAGGACCATGGGGGCTCGCAACTGCAAAATCAAAGGACAGTTTGAGAGTAGGAATATGTAAAGGAAAAACATGGTTCAACACTCGTGTTATCACTAACAAATATATATAATCTGCTCTTCATTTTGCTGCTATGTTAATGTCTCTTTCTTTCTTTATCTAGCCCCTTTCACACATTAACTACATACCGGGAAATTATCCAAAATTATCTTTTGCTTGCCAGCACATTCTTTTCCACTCTTACGTTTATTTAGTTAATAATATTCCTGATTACACATAGCATTGATGTCTGAAACTGTCCATTGATTTGCAGTTGGGACCCCCTTGAAAACGAGATGATATACCTCAAGGGGCTTATCCTAGTATAATACAATTTCAATATACAGTATATAAATATTGATTTAAAGGAAAAAAAGAGTCATAAGAGAATCAGACTCTGTTGCCATCTTGGATTTGTTTTAAATCTTTGCAATGTATCTCCTAAGTTATATCTTGTCTTCTGAGAGCCCCCAACTTGTCCAACTGACATAATCAGCCCCGTTGAGGGTCATGTGTGAAAGGGAACTTCAGTGAAATGTAAGGGACATGTTGTCCCGGAATTTCCTGGAAATGATCTGATTTGCATGTGTGAAAGGGGTTTCAATCTCTTTATTGATTCCTGCTAAATGGTTGCTATGTTGCTCTACAGTTGGATTTCTCTAAAACAATATCAAAGACTACACTCTTCACTTGCCTCTTATGTAAAGTGTCATAAGAATACTTTGCTTATGACTTGGCGCAATATAAATAAAAATCAATTGATTTATTGATTAAGAAGTTATTGATCAATGATTATTTTCCTGATAATAAGCAGTTCTTTGATAATCATTTTTATCAATGTTAAAAATGATGTTGTCAACTGTGTTGTTGAGGACTCCAGGCGTTCTTCTGGTCTCTTTCTGTGCTTGAATGTTGTCTTGTTTGTGTTCATGTTTTTTTTTTTTTCTTTTCTTGTGAAGCCAAAGACAATCTTCCACATTGTGTACATATAAAGTTGTATTCTATTCTGTTCTATAATAATTGATCAACACCTCATTAGTCCCCCCTCGCCCCTATACAAATGTATTGTACACAGCCTGTAAACTCTGCTCTCAACAATATTTTGATTTGATGGGGACATTCAAATTAAATATGAGTATCTTTCTGAGAAAATTTAAAACCTATAATCCTACAGTACCTGCCCTGCTACAAAAATTACAAATTCCACATATTTGCTCAGGGTCAGACTATTTGCAAATTTAGTGAACAGCATGCATTAATTAACAAACTGAAAATATGAAACGGTTAGGTATGACAACAATAAGGATATGGTTAAGACTGCAGTACCTTAATGAGCATGATGTCAGCATTGTTGGTGCTCTCGTTGTAGAGCGGATGGGTGACCAGCCTGTGGGGTTTAGCGTACTGCTCAGTGCCCTCGAAGGAATTCACAATGTAGTCGCCTGCAACGATCATCATGTGCTCTGCCCTAATAGAGATGAAAATTCCATTTTACTTCACATGTTTTATCATACACTAAAACTGTAGAGATCACAGCCAAAACATTAAATGTTTTATAATATTTCCACAGGGAGAAAGAGGAGACAAAATGAGCACACAACATGATGCCAAAGTCACAGTGCAGAGTGAGCACATGCAGACGTAAGAGTGTCAGCCAGGAAACAATGGCTTACTGTGTGCAGACAGAGCTGGGACAGTATTACAGAATTACGGCCAATTTCCTGGGTCATGTCAAGATCACACTTCCCCCTTGTCACAACTCAGCTGACACGACCACATCTGTGCACTGTTTGACTTCCAAGTGGCCTGTACACTCTGCATCAAGTGGTGTGATTTTGACGTTAGCTACACTCATAGTAAAGTGGATGTTTACTTTGAGGGCATCTGTTTAGACCATCTGCTCTCATTATAACATCATGCCAAGTGAGCTACTACACAATGACTTCTACATAGTTCACTGCAGCAGAGAAACATCAGTGCCCGTGCAAGTGTTACAAAAAATGGTTTATAAGAAAAGTAATTTTAAATCATTTTGAGGCATTAGGAGGCAGCTTTTCTTAAACCTTTTAGAATTTACAAGTCAGGATTCTAAAAACAAACTGTTTTAGAACAAGACAGAGACACAGCCATGTACAATTCAAATACAATTGGCACCATGAAGTGGAGCCTGTCATGATTTGGTCTCATTAAGTTTAGTTTCCATGTTTTAATTTCTCCTGTCCATCCTGGTGTTGCTTGTTTCCCTTGTGTGTTTTTGTATTAATGTTTCATAGTTTAGTCTTTGGTGTTTCCTGTTTTATTTTGTAGTTTCTTATACTTGTGTTTCTTTGTTACATTCTTGAGTTCTGGTTGTCTTTAGTGTTTCATGATTTAGTTTGTAGTTGTCCTCAGTGTTTCTTGTATTGTATTCCTGCCTCTATGTGTTTCCCTCCGTGTTGATTACCCTCATTGTCCTCACCTGTGTCTTGTTAGTCTCACCTGTGTTTGATTACCCCTGTGTCTATTTAGTCTCTGTGTTCCTTCTCTCGTGTGGTCAGATCATTGTTGTAAGTTGCCAGTGGTGTGTTGTCGTATGTTGGAGTGTCAGTGTTTCCTAATGTTTCTCAGTGCGTATCAGTTTTTGGATTTTCTCAGTTTGGACATTTTGATAGGAAGTTTTAGTTTTTGCCTCCTTGTTTAACTAAATAGTTTTAGTTAATTCTGCATGTGGGTCCAGTTCCTTGTTTTTCCCCTGAATATGGCAGAGCCAAGCGCTAACAAAATGCCTGTAGTTATCGTAACTTTTTTGAAGGTTAAGATACTCGCGTCACAGTCTACCTGGTTGATCCTGCCAGTAGCATATGCTTGTCTCAAAGATTAAGCCATGCAAGTCTAAGTACACACGGCCGGTACAGTGAAACTGCGAATGGCTCATTAAATCAAAGGAACATAGAAGCCCACAATGTCTGTAACGATTTGTGTTAAGGGTTTTTTGAGAGATTATTTAACCAAAAAATCACTGACTGAAATATCTCTACTGTTTGTCTGGACACTGGGGTGTCTGAATTTATATTCTTCGATGCTTCAATAGATACATGTCTTTATTACACTGAGCACATTTTAGTCTGGGAAAAAGGCGGGGACTGACCAGTCGCACAACAATTCCATCCTTGGAACCACACTGCTAGCATGGCTACACGACAAACAAATAAAATCATGTAACCTTACGAACATGGAAATAATCACACTGTGGTATTACAGTAATACTCTCAACAGATTCAGCAAAAAGGACCAGCGACTACTTTATCATTCTTACCCAATGTTACAGTGAGCTGCAGTTAGCACCCAGTATCTGTGAACCAGTGATCCCCCGCAGAAGTGTTGACCCCTGGTGCTCTGCAGTGACACCATGTATCGGATGGAGTTTGGTGCAGCAGTGTGTCCGCCTACAATACGGCCCTGCATGAGCACACGACCTGTGTATGAACAATAATATTAAACAGATGTTTTTTGTAGATTCCTAAAGATGTTTTCATCTTTCACCCGAAAAGTTCATTCATTTCTGTTTGACTGGTTGAGCATCTTTCAAGTGGACAAAACAAAATGTTCCCCCATTGCTGTAAAAAAAAAAAGAAATGGCTCAAAAGCTTCCCCATGGCATGAATTTCATACTCTTAAAAAAGTCCATTCCATAAAACATGAAAAAAAGTATTTCGGTGAACAAAAGGGAAGCATAAAGAGTGAGGCCCTCTTAATCCCCCTTTCAAGCCCATTGACTCAGCCTAACAATTAGTGGTTTTCTGTCACCTGGGAGGCCACCATGTAATGAAGGTAATCCAATATAACCTGACCTTCTAGTGTCACCACCTCACTCTTGGCTCTGAAACATAAGAGAGGGGCTCTTTTATGACTCTCTTATGCAACAGCTCAACTTCTGTACATCAGCCTCAGGGTATACAGAAGAAGTGGTGGGAACAGTATAGTCGCACTCATGGAAGTATTTACGCTTTTCTTGTTGAAATCATGGCTGGAAAGTAATAGGAATATCTTTACATTTCAACCAGAATGATTATTTTGCTTCTTGTTAAAGTCTTGTTCTAAAAATGTATACAAATGACTAGTCACATTTTCACAGGGGGGATATTTTCCAGACAAGCCAGGAAACCAGTTTACATTCAAGAATGTTTCTGTTCCATTATGACTAAAGAAACAAGATATATTTGAGAGATTTATAAGGTGCAAAGACACATTTTGTTACCAATGGAAGGAGCCAGGTGTTGGTGTTTCCCTCCGTTCAAATTCTTTGTGCTAAGCTAAGCTAATTAGCTGCTGGCTCTAGCTTCATATTTACCACACACACATGAAAGTGGAATTGATATTCTCATCTACTGTAACTCTGAGGGGAAAAAAAGAAACATGTATAATGTATGATATGCAATGTATATCATATATGTATACATGTTTCAGTTTGTAACGTGTACAAACTGTTGAATTATTCCTGCAACAGAAGGTTGAAAAGTCGTACTCACTTTGGACTGTTGTGAGGTCCAGAAGCACACAACACAAACACACGAGCAAGCTCCTCATAGCTGTGGAGGCCGCTGTCCTACACCCTACTAAGCCAATGCATTCAGATGACCAGTGTCCTCAGCTCCTGTCTGTCTGTCCGACCGTGGGTATCCCCTCCTTTCAGGAAAAAACTAGGAGTCACAACAACCTTTATCCTCCAGTCTCCTCTGACAAAAAAAAAAGTTTTTGATTTCATCCTTGACATGACATGAAGCATTGACTGAAAAGAAAAAGGGCACCACAAAGTTCACCTTCAGAATCTTGCAGCACCCCCTCCCCTTCTCACCGCCATCCCATGCACTCACCGCTTTCTCATGGCTTGATGAGAGGGCTTTACACTGTTGCCATGGCAACACAGGGTACTGTGCCGAACAGGTTCATCTATACTGTATCAGCATGCTCCGTCTGTGTCATCATCCAGTCTTATCTGTGCTGAAATGTTTCAACAGCATTCTGTGTGTGTGTATGTGTGTGTGTGTGTGTGTGTGCGTGTGGGTGGGTGTGTGTGTGTGTGTGCGTGTGTGTGCGTGTGCGTGCGTGTGCGTGTGCGTGTGTGTGTGTGTGTATCTGTCTGCATCTTTGTTTCGAGCTGAGGGGGTATTCTATGCACAAGTGTTCCTCTGTGTTTTTATGAGTCATGATAATAACTCTCTATTACCAGGCTGATCATCACCATTATTATTATCATCTTCTTCATCATCATTCTTTTGGCGAGTCAGCATCCTCCGCAGCATGTGAGGAGAATCTTGCCTGACCTCCTCATGTCCCACATTTAGAGCGAGCTGAATAATTGATGCTTCACCCAGTAGAGCGGGAGAGACGGCTTTGTGTGGCCTCCTGTTGTCAGGTGTTTCCTGTACCGACACTCGCCTGTCTTCACTCAAAATCACCTTCAAACTATAGATTTCTTTTTTATTCGAAACATTGTTATGCATATCAACTGTTTTTGTAAATGATGCCAGTCATTATTAATTGTTGTTTTACCTTAAAGACATATTTTCTCATACACCACTGTTTGTATCTTTCACAAAAATAGATTTTGACATTGTCTTTATACCAAGCTACAAAAGTTTTGCAGTTATATTTTGTTTAAAGGCTTTATATGTGATTTTTCACACTTAAATATAATAGAAATCAAGTATATCCTCTGAAAATAACTCTGTGAGTCATGACTGTCTACAATGGGTGTAACACCCGAGTCCCACTGTCTGTGATGTTTTCAGAGTCCTATCTTCACTTTGTTTACATCGCCAGGACGGCCGGCTGACTCCTCCCCTCACTTATAAAAGTTGTTTAATTGAGGGACTAGAGAAAAGAAGAATAACATACTGTACTCACTGCTTAACTGTGTTTCTAGATCACGCTCATTTCAGGTAAATTTACATGCAGTGTGAAGATATGAGCATAATAAAGATTGCTAACATTAGCATGCTAACACAACAATGCACCGCAAGTTGTTTTGGTTTCATGCTGATGCTCAAGGGCGACATCTGCTGGATTAAAAAATCACATATAAAGCCTTTAACTGAGACAATTAACCAAAATCAGGTCATTCCTTTCTTCTGCCGTCTTGGAAAAATCATCAATACATTTTATTTCTTTCAGACTCAAGTACTGTAAGGCAATTTACTCATAAGCATATTATGTAGTTCATTCAAAACACTGCTGCCAACCCTTTTTTAATAAGAAATAAGAAAAGGGAACATATAATACCTGCCCTCTCTTCTCCTCACTGGATACCTGTGAGTTTTAGACATTTTGAAATCGTTCATTGTTTCAGAGCATTAAATGGCGAGGCTCCAGCCTTTATCTGTGATATGATAACTCTCTATGAGTCTGGCTGTTGCATGCCATCCTCCAGCAGGGCCCTACTAGCAGCTCCTAAAACTGAGCCGTTGCAGTGCGAGGCCCACAGCTGTGAATCTTCAGGCAGGGAGATTCAGTGTCCTCTTCTTAAAACTCAACTCAACTCAACTTTATCTATATAGCACTTTAAAGACAACATAGTTGATCCAAAGTGCTGAACATTGCAGAAACAAAGCATTAGAAAGTAACAGACAAGAACGACAACAATAAAAAAAGAAAAGAACAAGTGACAGTTAATTCCAGTGTAACAAGAGAATAACAGAGCTATGGATTTTTTGTGCTTGATGGGTTACTGAACATTAAAAGCAATTGAGTATAAATATGTCTTAAGGCGAGTTTTAAAAACACCAATAGTGTGAGAGAGACGGATGTCCGGGGCAAAGACTTACACAGTTTTGGAAACGACTTTAGTAACTGTTGGCTGCTGCATGTGTAGCCCACTTCTTTACCAGTTGTTTTTATTGATTTATATGTTCAATTTATTCTTGATCCTTATTTACCTGTTTATTTGCTTTTATATATTTGTTTTACTTATTGTCTAATTTTGTATTTTTCTTTTACTATTTGTCCCTGTTTTAATTGTAAAGCGCTTTGCCACTTGTTTTCAATGTGAATAAAATGATTATCGTGATGTGTTGCTAGCAGCTAAAGACC
>NC_089199.1:3235453-3342953 GCF_963930695.1 Labrus bergylta | reverse complement strand
CCCCTGCTGGCGCTACTACTACTTCAGGACCACGCAGAACATGGTGTGTGCCGGCTCTGTCTCTGGAGGGAAAGACTCCTGTCAGGTGAGGCACAGAGTTGTGATGTGATGATCAAAAAGTTACAGTTTAAGTAGAAGAGATCACTGCTGATGTTGAACTATAACACAGAAAATGACTAATGTGTCAAATGTAACAGGAAGCATTATTTGGCTTTCATGTTGATTTCACAATAGTGAGGTTGTTACAGTATTTCATTAGTTCAATATTCTAAAAAGGCCAATTAATCACCATCAAAATTAAAACCAAACAAAATGCTGAAAGATTTTCATTAGCTACTCACAAACTTGAGCATGTGCTGTATGATGCTGGACATGAGTATTATTCTGAAAACACTAGTTAATGAGAGCAGAGTGCCAGAAAAGACCTAAGCAATCAAGCATCATACAGCACTTGAGCATGTGCTGTATGATGCTGGACATGAGTATTATTCTGAAAACACTAGTTAATGAGAGCAGAGTGCCAGAAAAGACCTAAGCAATGTTCAAAATGACATAAAAGAATATGCTCTGTAAAGCTGCGAGAAAATGTATATTTGAATGTTAATATTCTCCCAATTCAGCCATTTTTGCTGCTTCAAAACCTTTTATATGAATAATTGAGCCACAAAAAAAAGACGCAGATTCTCAGATGTGATCTCCTGGAAAAGACACAAGAAATCAGATCTGTCAAGCCCTCATTTTAACATTAATATGTGTCAGATAACCAAATTGCTAACTGTGTGTTTTTCCATTCTCAGGGTGACTCAGGAGGACCTCTTGTTTGTGATGGTAAGTTTGAGGGTATTGTGTCATGGGGCATAGGCTGTGCCTTTGCTAACTACCCCGGTGTCTACACCAAGGTCAGGAACTACCTGGGCTGGATCAACAGTGTCACTCAGACAAACAAAAGGAAATGAACAATTCTGTACTTAGACTCCACCGTGGTGAGGATTTAAATGGATCCTGATGGACTTAAAAGCCTAAACTTACTTTTAAATGTTTTCTTTTTATGTTTTTATATAAACTGTGTATATTATTATTAAGATTGATTTAGCAATTTATCATTGTTGCTCTACATGTCTCCACTCCTTCACTGACTCTGAGGTCAAAGAGAAGCTGGACTTGACAATAAAAATATATTTTCCCAAACCACCTTGTCCGTAATTCATCTGTAAAACTGTGATAAACATCTTGTCAGACAGGTGACTTACGGCACGCTGTCTATAGCTCCTCTTTAATCATTATGTCTGCACAAAATGAAAACGGCAACAACAGAGCTGCTCACATTTCCACACGACAGCATGTTGACATCCCTGCGACTGATTGGCTATGAGCGCTCCCTCTCCCCCACACCTTCACTCTGCCCCATTCACATTTAAAGCAGAGAGCCACAATAGACTCATTCACTGACACACAAATACAGACAAAGACCCAAAGAGAAAGTATGGACTGTGTCAAGTTCAGCGGGGATGTGATGCATATTAAGGAGCACGGCTCCAGACACTTGTCCCAGGAAGGAGCTGAAGTAGGAGTGAAGGAGCTGATCCAGCGGTCTCAGGAGGCCAAGAAGCAAGCCTACTGTCCGTACAGCAAGTTCAGAGTGGGAGCCGCGCTGCTGACCCTCGACAACTCCGTGTTTACAGGTAAGGCACAGATATCATTTGCCTCTGAATTATTTTAATACAGGACATGTTTAGCTTGAAGGGTTAAAACTAAGGGTTAGGATAAAAAGTCAAGTTTAATGACATTCTGTTTATCTTTAGTGATAAGTATGAAACCTAAACTCTACTTTTTATTCATCGTTTTCCAAACACCAACCTTTTAAGTTACAGTTTTAACCATTAGGGGCCACTTAAAGACTCTATATACAGCACAAGTATTCTAAAAGTGAACATTGTCAATCAGGGAAGAAGTCAGAGGTACATTATTATGCAATGTGTTTGAGTCAGCTCTGGTCTTTTTTATTCTTTAGATCATTGTGAATCCTTGAGAAGTAACAGACAGAGGATGTTAAACATCAACTCGATCACAGCTTCACTTTGATACACTAAGACAGAGGCAAAGTTACATGCAGTAGCTCATCAATAAACCGTTACCAGGCTCACTCTTTATTATCTAAAGAGATTTACACATTTCCCAAGATGATTAACAAATGCTCTCTTTCCTGTAAGCTAGGATGATCCTTTGTTGTTACACCACCTGCGTCATCTGTGCTGTTTATACAGACAGGGATGTCAAGTCATTGTCAACAGTCAGGAAAAAACACAGCTCTCCGGTCCATGGCTGGACTCTGCAAAGCCTGGCCTGTCACGTGTCCCTGGGGGGCAACAAGCTGGCAAACAGCTGTGAGAGCATAGACTCATTGAGTAACTATTTGACCAAGATAGAAGTAGATAGACAACTAGTTCAATGGTGAAAAGGCCATTTCCCTTCCACCTCATATTACTTTTTCATTCAACTGAAGAAACTCAAAATAGCTGATGGCATGTTTTCATTGCAGGTTGCAATGTGGAGAATGCCTGTTACAACCTAGGCGTGTGTGCTGAAAGAAACGCCATCTCAAAGGCAGTGTCCGAGGGCTACAGAAGCTTCAAAGCCATTGCAATCGCAAGGTAACTTCCCCTTTTTTAGTAATCGAAAAAACTGTAATGTGGAACGTGACTCTTCCCTGTCCTTGCACAAGCCCACATTCTCCAGTATTTCCAAACCATAACTCACTGTACTTACGTTTCCCTCTGCACGTCAACATATTGATCAAGCTTAACCTATTGCATGAGAGGGCACATGTCCAGATTATGTAAAACTTTTGCTCAAATATTGACCAACAGGTTGAGACGAGAAAAGGTTGAATATCAATCTTTGTCAGGCAGCAGTAAGCATGCTACACGTAAACTAATCATGTGATTTTAATTATCTTAATGATGACAATAACACCTATATCAGCATTCTGAGAAACATTTTAGGAAACAGAGATATAACGTTTATAGATCAGAGCTTATGGTAGCAGTAATTACTTTTCAGACTTATATCAGAGCAAATAGTCTTTTAGACTCAGAGACAGTGGGGAGTGTTGGAAAGAATAGAGGAACCTACAGAGTAATTAGATTCATACCCGATGTCGCCCTTGATCAGATGTCGCCCTTGAGCAACATCATGAAACCAAAACAACTCGCGCTGCATTGTTGTGTTAGCATGCTAATGCTAGTGATCTTTATTATGCTCGTATCTTCACACTGCATGTAAATTTACCTGAAATGAGCGTGATCTAGAAACACAGTTAAGCAGTGAGTACAGTATGTTATTCTTCTTTTCTCTAGTCCCTCAATTGAACAACTTTTATACGTGAGGGGAGGAGTCAGCCAGCTGTCCGGGCGATGTAAACAAACTGAAGATAGGACTCTGAAAACTCTGAAAACATCACAGACAGTGGGACTCGGGTGTTACACTCATTGTAGACAGTCATGACTCACAGAGTTATTTTCAGAGGATATACTTGATTTCTACATTTAAGTGTGAAATATCACATATAAAGCCTTTAAGTCAAAAAAAATATTTTTAACTTGTGCATTTTATTTTTTTATATTTTTTATTCGATTACGTTTCTAGACATTAGGAGCACTACTGTGGTCTACCTTTATTTATATTCATTACTATATTTCTATTACTTCTATAAACCAACGAAACAAATACATCCCTGCTTGTGTAAACTTTCTTGGACCAAACTAGATTCTGATTCCAGAAATTCAGATCTCTTGTTGTTTTCCCCCCCCCTTCATGTTTTCTTTGTAGCGACCTGAATGACCAGTTCATCTCCCCGTGTGGCGGCTGCAGGCAGTTCATGAGAGAGGTATGATCCATTACTAGAGCTGTGAACTCCATGAGGACAGTTTATAGAGAATTACAGATCCAGTTTGAACACAAAGCTGCTGCTCGGACAACATTTATTTACTTAACCACTTCCTGTATGTTATTTTATTTTTTTATGGGGTGTCCTCTGTCAGTTTGGGCCAAACTGGACCGTGTACCTGTCCAAACCTGACGGCTCGTACGTGACCATGACCGTGAATGAACTGCTGCCCGCCTCCTTCGGCCCTGAAGACCTGTCCATGAAGAAAGTATTTGACATTCCCAATGAGTACTGAGTCTGGCTTTGGTGTTTGGTCTTTGAGCCCTATGACATAGTCCGTGTTCAATGCTGTTTAATGTGTATCAAGCATGACTTTATTTATGGTAAATATTTGTTTTTGTATAATCTGCCCATTGTCACAGTGTCATATAATCTTAATTTGTTTTAATAAATGAGTCATTGAAAATCCACAAACTGACATTGATGTTATGATTGCTAGATCATTGCTTAGTTTTTTAAGAATCACTAAAGAAAATGAAATAAATATCCAAGCCTTGCCACATGTTTTATTATCTGTTTTAAAAGAAGTTTATTAAATAAGTTACACTTCATTTCTTACAATTTCATGTGGACATAGATGAAGTTCAAAGGACATTTAACAAAAAAAAGGATTAGAAGTTACAGTGTACTTCAAATATTGTTTGAGCAGCAAATGATTCCATTACAGAGTAGAAGAAGAAGAAAGAGGGGATGACACATTTAAGCTGTCAGCGCAAATTCCCTTAACATTTATTAGTGAGTTTAAGTTTAATTATTTCATGCATTCATGTTCACAATAATTTTAGGGGAGAAAATGGGGAAAATGTACTGTGGTAGCGGTTATTGTTTCTCCCTGATTCAGACAATTGACGTAAAAAAAAAAACTATCGAGATCAGACAAAGAGGCGGTTTTGAACTTCTACTTGGCTCAAAGCATACTTCAACTGAACACTAGCAAGAAATGCTAACTCGATACAAGGCGTAAAAACCTCAATTGTTTTCCCCGCAGTTTTTTAAAAACGTGAGATGTAAAAAAAAAACATGAGATGTAAATGGTGTCATCTGGTTATTGCCGCATACAGTGATGTGAGATTCTCTGTTCTGTTTTCAAGTTTAACTGAAGGCTCGTGAAGGTAAAAAAAAAAAAAACAACAAAAAATTAATAATTTATTCATAACGTCAGTGCATCAGTCTCAGTCTCCAAGCCTTTTTGTTTTTATTTGAACCCATGTGGAGATCTGATCACATACATATAGAGGTGAAATCTCAAACTCATTGGCTGAAGGGCTTTTCATTGTAAAAGAGGTGTTTAGGCTTAAGGCAAATTTTAGAGATCAGTTGTTCAAGGACTTAACTAGAGCAACAGTAAATCGCAAAGTCATGCTTTAAGATTTCCTCTTTTGAAATTTACAGAGGCAAAAGTTAAAAGATGATCAAAACTAATATTACTGGATGTTATCTGTAGCACACACATACTGCACATAGGCACATTCCACACACACACACACAGCAAACCACAGCTAACGACTTTACCTGGATGATTGTTGAGTGTACAGACAACTCCAGTGGTCACGTGGTAAGCAAGATTATGTAGCTGTAGATGGCTAACAACCAGAGATGGCTGCTATAAATGGGCCAGCAGGGCTAAGCTCCACCCCCTTCTTAAACAATAATGAGGAAATGATTCTTTGAATAACTAAGTTACCAAAAAAAACACATGACAGCCCGAGCACTGTGGCATCATCATCCAATCTCTTCCCTGATTTAAATGAGTGACATGGCTAGCTTCCTTGATTTGCTAATCATTTGGATTTAATTCTATCAGCCCACAGGCTGCCAGCTTTTGTTCAATGACACAGCTGTAGTGTTGCACTCTGTAGAGGTGCTTATAAGCTAGCTAAGGATCTCTTCTAGCCGTTGATTTTTCCTTATAAATTATAATGACAGTGATGGCACTAATTCTGTTAGTGTTGCTAATGGTCATTTTCTATTATGTGTTAGCATGCCTGTGTGTGTGTGTGTGTGAGAAAACTAGGCGTGTATGTGTGGGCTACAGCTCAAACCTAACAGGTTTTTTTTTTGTATTTTGTTTTGCTTCTCTGCGTCTCTGTGCAGAAGTCATCAAGCAGCTTAGCTTTTGTAGTTTTGCCTCTCTATGCGTTCTTTTGCAGCTTTTTAACATGCACTTAAACGCATTTTAAATGTTCGATTAGTGCACAAAGTCTAACCGCTAAATCTCTTATCTGCTCCACACTCTGTAACAGATAAATAAATAACATTCTGTAAACAGGATAAAACCGTTTTCAGTGCAGCAACCTGTGTAAAGAACTTAAAACAGAAGGTGAGACCAAAATATCTCTGCAACCCTTCGTACCTCTGTGACTGTGAGCTCAGCTCTCTGTGGAGAAGTTGTTTGTGGTTTCATCCAGAATAGGCCATGCAGGGACCTGTATTCTGGGTAGTGTGCCCTCCATTAGCCTCTCCATCCACAGTCCCAGCCTGTCCAGCTTGTGGTGGACGTCGATGGTGGTGGCCCTACTGGAGCCTCTCTTCCCTCCTGCCCCGTCCTCCCTGGAATGAGACCTGGACCTCGAGTGGGAGCTGGATCTGGACCTCGACCTGGACTTTCTCCTACTGTCGGAGGAGAACGAGGTTTCTGTCGAGGAGTCGTTGGGATCGTCCCCCGTGAAGACAGGTCTGAAGAGACACAGGTATTTCTTGTGGCCGTTGAGAGCCAGAACATGGCCGGAGTAGTCCGAAGACTCCTCGTCCTCCTCGTGGCCCTGGTCCTGCACGGCAGAGGTTGAGCGAAGGAGCGACGGCATCCAGTGGCGGTGCTTATCAGCGTTGAGAAAGGAGAAGTGGAGATTCTGAGTCCTGTAGAGAGAGAAAGGTTCAGGATTAACAAGTGAACATAATACATGAGGATGGGGAAAAAAAAAAAAGACATGCAGCTTTACCCAGAGAAAGAGAAAACCTCCTTGGCAAATTTCCTGAGCAGGGCGGTCTTGGAGGCGTTGGTAAGCACCAGTACGACATTGATGTGTCCCGGCCTCAGTTTGACCAGGTTGCTGGTGTAAGTGAGGTCTGTCAGCTCGGTCACTTCCACAAAGTCCTTCTTCGGAGGACGGCTGTATGGACGAAGGAGAAAAACAGAGGGCAGAGACACTTAGTTGACATTTTGCAGAAAAACATGAATTATATCCCTTTTTGTTCAGTTGTGTAAGGAGTGGATGGCTGCTGAGGGATTTTAAAAAACACTCTGCTAATTGCTTAAACTAACTTATTTTCCCTCGTGAAGAATTCAGTTAAAGCTTTTTGGAGCATGTTAATTATCGCTGTGTGCTATAATTTACCTTACCTCCTGCAGCAGATGTTTCCAAACGTATCCTCACATAGCTTAAGTTGAAGAGCATTCACTGACTCCATAATCTAGAATACTTTCAGCGCCGTCTGCGGCACATTTGGCAGAGAGTCAGAGCTAAGTTACTTCTTTATGAAAGCAGTCTTATGCGTGCCTTTGCGGAGTAATTCAAAGAGTAAGTCAAAGTAAAGGTTTTCAAAAAAAATAAACGCACGTACACATGTGTCTGAGTAGGTCAATCTGTGATTTATGGTGCGTTCTATTTGATTGTGGAAGTCAGAAATTCGGAGTTGCTCTTCTGATACCTCATCAGGGACACCCCCCTCACAATACGACTTCACAAATTAAACGACTTCACGGTGGAAAGGTCAAAGGAGAAGCTGTGATGAGTAATCCGAGTGTAAAGCTCACCCTCACAGAAGAGCAGTGTGCATCAGTCAGCTGTAAAGACAGACCCTTGGCCACATGCGTATCTGCTGCCATACTTTTCCACAGATTTGTTTACTCTGTAATTTACACCTCAGGTTGCTTCTAGAATACATCAATTCATTAACACTATACTGCTGAGTCATGTTTGATTTTTATTGAGGAGAATTCTTGTGGGACTACATGAGGCTGCTTTTGACAACTCAAGGACGTGCTTCATTGTGAACCACAAACCCCCCCCCCCCCCCCCCCCCACCGTGGTCCAGCCCAGTTGGATAAACAGCAACTCATCTGAAAAATGAGTTCAAACCACATCAATCAGGGAGTCTGCGTCGCAATCACAACACGTTTTTTGGAGTTCTTATCACACATTTTCTGCAGTCTTATTTGTGAGCAGAGACTGAGGCCAGAGTTTCCTGCTTCCATCTTTGTTTGACCTACGTTACCTTGTGGTATTAGCTCGACTCGAAGCCTCCTCCTCAGTCTGTGGTTGCTCCTTTGGTTTCGGTTTACGAGGTTTGCTTTCGCCTGGCTCACTTAATAAAACATCACAAATAGAAAAAAATAATCAGTTTGGATATCGATAACTTTTACCTCTATGGGGACAAATCTAGTCTGCATGTGGCTTAAGCTGGAGTCAAAACCACAGCACATTTACACGTCTCTCTCACCTGAAGGCCTGAATGATGACTGTGCCAAACAGAATGAAGAGGGCAGAGAAGATCAGCGACAGGATGGGCATCATCTCTCGCCTTGATGAGGGGACACATGACACATGTAATGAGTTAACCACGTGGGAGAAGATTCATGCCATATCAGACAATAACAAGCCTTTCTTTTGCACTAAACAAATGATGCAAACTCTTCAGCGGAAGTGCTGTCTCACCAGTTTGAGTAGAGGAGGTCATCATATACTTGAAGGATGTAATCATAGGCAGCGTTCATCCACTGAATTATAAACATCTGGAAAGTTGAATATCAAAAATAAAAACATTGGCATTCATCAAAAAGGTTCCGGCTTCAGGTGTGTGTAAGCCACCGCCCCGTAGAAGTAAAGAGTGTGTGTCTACGGGATTTACCGGAGCCATCTCGTTATTGAGTTCAGGCAGGGTGGATTCCAAGGTCAGGTACGTGGGGTCTTTCTGAAGGAGCTCCAGCTGTTCATGGAGACGGTACTTATCCTCCTCGCTGCCATTCCAGCCGCCGCTTACAGAGCGGTAGAGAACCCTGCCAGCCTGGCTCCGCCTCTCGAGAAGCACAACCTGTAAGAGATGTTAAGAATGATTTTAACGGGGTGCCCTGGCAGCAAAGTGGTTAGGCTATAAGTCCTCCAAGCTGGCTTCCATCACTACTTGCTTTGATTTTCTTAAATATTTTTATTGAGGAGTCATGTTAGTAAGTTTGTATGATTTTTATAAACCACTGACCTGAGGTGAGAGTGCGGCCTGATTGTGGAGCAGAGCCTGACAGAGAGGCTGCTGGTGTCGCTGATAGACGTACGCAAACCGCAGCACCTCTTTACTGTTCGCCGACGCAAAGTCAAGGAAGGCCTTATTGCCCGAGAGAAAGGCTGGGTCCTCCCCTGTGATCAGCAGCACACAGTACCTGCAAAGATTTCAAGTTTCTTTAGCGATCCCAGGATTTTCATTCAAATTCACAAGAACCTGGTTGAGCTTGTTTTCCTTTTCTTTCTTTTACAAAATCAGTGTGAGTAGAAAGGGAGTGGTGAGGCGATGATGAAGGTCGTCGTTTTAGAGCTCCTGTGAGGAAGACTAAAAGACTCCAGGTCTCATTTTTACCAAGTGCAATTAATATGTTAAACAACAATTAGCTATTTGTTGCTCTTTTTGCACACCTCCACTTTGCACTTTAATGACTTGAATTTCTATTCTGTTATGGGCTCTTGACTGATTTTATTGCGCTGTTTTTATTTGGTTTTACATTTTGCTGTGCTGTCTGATTTTAAAATTTGTTTTGGTTTATGTTTTATGCTGATGTTGTCCTTGTGTTTCTTGTCTTCTGTGTGCTCCTGTTGCAACGCAAGATTTCCCCTTGTGGGACACTAAAAAAATCTGAATCTGAAGACGCATTCTCTTATTATACAAGAGTTCAATGTCAGTGAGATATTAACAGCAGGACCAGAAGCTTACTTCCTCCGACGGTGAAACTGCTTTACAGGACAGAGCTCATCAAAGAGCTGCTGGTTGACCAGCCGCGGCACCTGCAGGAACTTGTTGTTGGAGACAAACTCATCCATGATCTGTCGCTTCATCCCTCTTGCCTGAAAGAGAAAAAGAAAAGACAGAGGCTGTGAAGCGAGAACATGTTTAAGAGCTCAATTAAAAAATATATGAACTGGTAAAAATTTATAATTTTATCAAAATCAAAAAATGGTTAAGCCTTGAAGAGTGATAAAGACTTAACGCTGTAATGGGTGTACCTGGATGATGTCCACAGGCTTCTGTGTATCCTCCTTAAAGAGCAGCATGGTGGGGGCGTAGGTGTTTATGTTGAACTGCCGCAGTATTCGAGTGCTGTGTGTTTCACCTTGATCCACGTAGCCGAAGCGCACATAGTCTCTGAAGGCAAACGCTGTTAACTGGAGAGTGGAGGTGGGAAGATGTGATCCTTAAAATACTTTTTCCATCTACACATTTCAAGTTCTTTTACATTAACTCTGAACCAGAGACAAGGTAGTTAGTCTCATTAGTCAGAAATACATTTCCAGTTCATTTGACATTGCGTTGTATACAATTCTGTATCTGCAGGTGCTTCTCTGCTTCCTGTGAACACATAACTTACTTTGTACAGTAGAGAGGCGGAAGGGACTTGGTCAAACAAGAGAACACTGGGCTTATTTTCAGCATGCCAGTTATCCATAAAAGCCACGTAGTTGTTATCTGAGACCTGAAAAACAATGAAAAGTAGTTCAATTATGTGTTCTTGCCATAGGCGATTTTAGACCCTTTAGTCCCAGCTTGAAGCGCCTGTGTGTGCACATACGGGCAACCAAATAAAATAATTAGGAAGAATGCATTCGAGCTGTTTTTGTGGTTTTGCTCCTCGAAATGGAGGGGGGGTAAATATTATTAAAAGCGGATTTAAAGCCTCCTACTTGATTTGCTGCTTCAACCAAAAGTGGCATTGACGAGCACTATGACTCCACTTCTTTGGGTGAAATTTTGGGGCTTTTTTTTGCATTCATAAAACGCCTGGGGGGGGAAAACAGCTAGGAGCGACTGTCCATGCGCATAGGGGTGAAAAAATAAAATGGAAAATGGATTGAGCAAACGTAGAGCTCTCGCTGTTGCTTTGCTCCTAGACAAGGTACTTAACAAGTAGTGCTTTTGAATCTACCTTAACCTAATCAGGCCCAGTATGTTATCCATGATAAGATCTATAAAATCCAGAAAAAACATTAGACTATAATTCCTCAGAAACAGCCACACGTCAATGGCATTTACCTTTTCCACCAGTTTCTGGGGCAGCAGGTCTTCTATGAACTGTCGCAGGTGCTCCCGAACCACAGCCTGATGGAAGAAGGTCACTCTGCCGTTCACCAGCCCTATGATGGAGGGTGCACGATGGGCGCCCAGCTGGTTGGCCAGGCGACGCTCATAACCCAGGTCCACAATGCCAATACCAACACCTGATGCAGGAGGAAAAGAAAACAGACTGGTATTGTATCTGTAGACCACCTGCAACTTTTTTATGTTATGTTATTCAAGTGATTTTGGACAATAAATCCAGTAACAGCAAACACAGAGCGCTGCCTTACTGTTCACACTTCTGGTGACAAAACTGCTGTGTTCATTTTTATATGAATTCTCGTATCGCAAGAACAATGACATTGCAATTTTTTAGTGTCCCCTCCCTAATATAGACACAACAAACTTAGATCATGTTCTTAAAGCAACTCCTGTCTTTCACCAAACATCCAGCGGAAAGGGACTATCTAATGGATCTGCTCCATAAAAAATGCATAGATTCTGTTTTTACGGTTTTGCAGAGTTCTGTTTCCATCCAGCGATATATTTAAGCACCTGAGGAAACAAGCCAACATGGCATTAAGTCACATGAGATCAGGTTCTTTTACTGTTCAGTTGATGATGACAATGACGGAGAGGGGTTCATTGAATTATCAAGAAGCACTGAAATCACAGTTAGCTGCTTTTTAAACTGGTACAGTGGTTTATTGTTGTCCAGCACAAAAAACATAACTTATAGGATGTTCTCAGTAATTCAAATGAAAATAACTACACACAGTGCAAACGATCTCACCCAAACTGAACATTAGTAGCTTTGTAATGGATGCTGGGCCAAAGCTGTCATACCACATTGCATTATATGGTACAGTTGTGCATATTACTTATGAACCGCTGAAGATACAAACACTGCAAGAGTATTTTAGAATTTGTGTTAGGTTCCAAATAACTCTTCAAAAAGGTCATTTTAGTGTCTGCTGGATGCGTTAGAAAAAAAACAGTTTTCATACCAAATTTAACATACTACTCTATAAGGCCATAATGAGTCAATCTTCTGTTCTGCTCCTCTTGTTGTGGTATTTTACCCCGAACTATCCAAGTCTGTTTAGTCAGGTTAAGCTTCTACTAGGGTATATATTCAGACAGAGTAAAGCTTTTTTACGAGCTGATACAGCCTGATGATTAAGACCAACAAAGGGTCCACTGGGTTACATAAATATGCAGGGATATTTTTCAAGAGCAGGCCACTTGGGTACAACAGAGCCAGCATGGGATTAAGTAGAGTGGAAACTTGTAATTGTTCTTCCACTTTGCAGAATTGACTCAACAACTTTAAATGCATCCCCAGTGTCAAAACTTTGTGACCTCGTGTTTAATTCATCCAATGAACAAATAAACCCTGATGAATAATTAAAGAAATTACTTTCTGTAAAGCACCTCAACACTTACAATGACATATAACGGCCTGCCACTGAGCAGACATCGACCTTATGTTGTGATACTTTACGGATCATAACAATCAAACCAGTCCTGACTCAGAGCGCGTGCGTGCGTGGGTGCGTGTGTGCGTGTGTGTGTGTGTGTGTGTGTGTGTGTGTGTGTGGGGGGGGGAGATTACCCAGAGGCTCCAGCTCCTGCACCGTCTCCTTCCACACAGGCTCGATGTGGATGCATGCAAAGCACCACTCAGAGGTCACTTTGATGAGGTACGGCCTCTTGTGGCTGTCTGGAAGGACATCAGTGTTAAACTGTGCGTGGTGAAGCAGGTACTTGCTGTCTGCAAAGTCCCTGGACCTGGAGGAGGGTTGGAAACAAGACAGTGAGCCTTTTTATAAACATACAGCCTACAGAGTGATGTTCTGTCAGGCCTGTGAGAGACTCCTATCCGTCCATCCTTTCTCAATCTTGGGCTACATTGTTACAACATTTAGTTTTTTAGTCAGACTTTTTGGATCTTCTTATTTATATGAGCTTTAAAATCAAAATCTAAGGATAACTGGTTTGCATTTGAGCAGCAACCAAGTCAGCAACCAATAGTTTTACATTAAAAAAAGAATGTCATATACAATAAATTGGATTATTTAAAACACCAGTTCTACTTCTCTTTAGCATCGAAGCTCAGATTATTTACTTTAAATTGCACATTTTTTGTCCAAATTCTGCTGATACTGATGTAGACACTGACCACAACCCCTGTGATTAATGAAAGACAAAGTTCTCAACGTGGAGTACCTGGGGAAATGGAAAAAAGACTCATCGAAGTAGAAGCTGTTGTGAAAGCCGCGGAAGCCTTGCTGCTGAGACTGTCCATAGGGCTGGTTTTCATCCACCTGGCCATAGCGGTCAAAGTTGGACCGCCGTTCCTCATTAGACAGAATCTGTAAAGTAAAAGGACAGTGACAACTGTGTTTTTTTTATGACTGCAGAGAGAACATAATTCAGAAAGTAAATTAGACTGAGTGAGCCACACAAACAAACAGGACATGAGCCATGTCACCGACCTCATATGACTTGGAAACCTTGATGAACATGTCTTCAGCTTTGGGGTCCTTATTCTTGTCTGGGTGCCTGGAAGAGTCCATCAGAGGACATCATAAATCACAGTTATGTGTTGCAGAGGGTTAGGAAGTTGTCAGTTCAACGTTTTACATGTGATGATAAAAAAAAAGCACAGTGGTTAAGTGAAAATGGACCATCTTCTACTTCCAAAATGAGATGGCCTTTAGGGGGACTTGCTGTCAATCACTCACCATTCTTTGGCCAGATTCTTGTAAGCCTTCTTGATTTCTGCTTGACTCGCACTCCTGCTGACACCCAGGATTTTGTAGGGGTCTGATTCAGACGATGTTCTCACCATCTGTACAGCCACACTTAGCAGAAAAATGGCGAGCAAAGCTGGACATGTCAGAGAATGTCGGCAGGTTCTCCTGACCGTCATAGCTTCCGTCTGTCCTCCTCGTCCAACGTTTATACCACTTAGACCCCGAGATGCCCGTCGGTCGATCAACCTTACAAATGTATTCTGTGACTATCAAACCAGTAGGTTACATACCCGGCTCGGTTCACGTCTTGAATTTTAAGTTCACTACTTACGACATGCTAGCGGTTTACTACGATAAGGCCATTATTTTTTCAGCAAACGCATTTAGTCAGTGTCACATCCGCAATAAAAGCTTGAGCTTCCGCTTATGTATTTCAAAATAAAAGGAGCGTAATTATTTTTCAATCTAATTAAATATCTGTTTTTTATGAGGGACAAAAAATGACCAAAGTATAAATAAATAAATAAATAAATGTTGGGAGAAATGCATACAATAATGTATAAATAATTAAATAATTAAATAAATGCATCAATAAATATACAAATGCTGAAAACAATACATCAATGAATAAATAATAAATACACTTTGTTAATGAAAAAGGCTATTTATGTATTTATTCATTTATTAGCGTATTTCTACAGTTATATATGTATCAATGCATACATTTCCACATTAATTGAGTTATTAATTTATTTCCGTATTTTTACATTTACAAATCTATTTATTTCTGTGTCCAGGTCGTAAGAGGAAATTTTAATTTGCTTCTGTCTGTTTTTCAAAATTGACCAATCCTACTTCAGTAATGTTAGGACGGCCCACATAAATACATAAATAAATATATGAATATATTTATTTACATATTTATTGTATGCATTTCTCCCAACATTTATTTATTTATACTTTAGTCATTTTTTGTCCCTCATAGTTTTTACCATAGACTGTAAATATATTTTTACATGAGTTCTGAATAAATTACAATACAACATGGGGCTATAAAGAAGATCTCGCATACTGTAAAACACAAGAGATACGGAGTTTTCTGGCGTGCTGTATGTGTCACAGAGTCACAAACAATGGGTAAACAAAGCAATAATGAGCGTTGAATCACAGTTTGAACTTGTAAAGGTTGATGATGGTAAAAGAGAGTATGCTGTAAGTTAAAATATATCAGACCTCGTTTTAAGGTTGTGAATATCCACTCTAAATTAATTTAAATCGTGTGCGCAGGCAATTTTTATGCTTTTATTTTGAATCAATGAAAAATAACATCAGGGTTTGGGTTTGTCTTGCTTATTTCTTAAAACTTGACAACTATTTCACACTGGCATAATGCGCATGCGCAAATCAGCGGCCGTGCTATCGCTCCCTGTTTTTTATTCGTTTCAATATAATAATGTTATATTAAATAATAATTCATTTTCTGATACGGCTGTTCTATTAAGAATCATCACTTTCATATATATATTAAAAACTATTCAATTAAATATATTGTACATTTTTCATGTTATTTAAATTTCATACAGTTCCTGGCCAAAAAAAACTTTAAAGGAAGACTTGCCATTTCGTTGTATGTTGATGATTCCCAGTAGGTATTTTTTTTCATTTCAAAACTCACATTGAAAATTTTACCGAAACAGATTGAGACATTATTTACTTTGTAAATATTGATTTATTTTTCTTTTTTCCCCCTATTTAGTTTGGGCTTCACTTCCGTTTCCGCTGTCGTCACAGTCATACAGAACTGATTTGGTTTTTTGCACCATGTAACAAAAAAGATGAATTCTTTGGTACCTGAAACACATCACCCGTCGAACGATTTAACCTGGTCGCTGTAACCTGCGTAGTCGGAAAAGCTTGACCCTCTGGTTTCCATCTCCAGTTTGAACCAATATGAACAACTTGAGCACGTTTGCATTCTGTGGAGTCAGCTTACCAAGTGCGCACAAAGTCTTATAGCGGTAGCTAGCGTTAGCTCTGCAAAGCTGCCGTCTGTGGCCCGTTTCGGCTGTTTCACGCACAGGAACCGGTTCTTTGAACAAGCTCAGGTAACTAACAAACATGTATAATTCTATTACTGAAAACAACAATGTTCCGAAACATATTGCTTAATTCAATAACACAGTTAAGCAAGCTGATGGTCATGCCACACAATGATGGGTATGCAGCTGTGAAGTGGTTTTTCTGTTATCTTCCTCAAAATCTGACAATCACTTGTCCTTACTATCAAACTCTGAATGACAGGATTTGAAGGTGCTACTCATAGTTAACTGCACAGACTAAAACTAGACCTAATTTCCTGATGTTATTGAATGTTTGTTTACATCTGTAAAAACTGTAATAACAGCTATAAACAACCAGAAGTGCTCTGTGATCGATAACTGCAACATCCCTAAACCACATATTTACTATATCGAACAATGAGAAACACAAAATAAGTCATTGGTTGTGTGTTACCTGTGCTATTTTCTTTTTGCAATGTTGCATGCTTGAAGAAATGTAAGTTTCTAGGTCTAATGTTTGTGTTTTGGTTATATATTTCATTTCAGACTCAACGCCATGCATCTGTTACGTCTAGTGTGCCGCCACAAGACAGCCCTGGTCATTGGCACAGTGTGCAGCTTTGCTGTAGTTCTGGTTTTCTTGGCCAAATGTACCTCAGAAACCCTGAAACAGGGCCACCAGGATCCACCAGGCCTAGCCCCTCATGCAATTGCGTTGCAATCCCATCCAGAAAATCACAATCCCCCCTCTACATCTAAAGACTTGTCAGCACTGCTGGTGGTCCTCATCACAACTGGACCAAAGTACACAGAGAGGAGGAGTATCATCCGCAGCACCTGGCTGGCCAAGCGGGACTCAGATGTTCTGGCCATGTTTGTGGTGGGAACTCAGGGGCTTCCCAATGAGGACCTTCAGAACCTGAACACAGAGCAGGGGAGGCACAAGGATCTCCTCTTACTGCCTGACTTGCGAGATTCTTACGAGAACTTAACACTGAAGCTGATGCACATGTACTCCTGGCTGGACCAGAATGCAGAGTTCAAGTTTGTCCTCAAAGCAGATGATGACACATTTGCTCGCTTGGACATCCTGAAGGAGGAGCTGAAGGGGAAAGAGCCCAGCCGATTATACTGGGGCTTCTTTTCAGGGAGGGGGCGAGTGAAAACAGCTGGAAAGTGGCGGGAAAGCTCATGGGAGCTTTGTGACTACTACCTGCCCTACGCACTGGGAGGGGGCTACATCCTCTCAGCAGACCTTGTACATTATATTCATATTAGTGCAGGGTACTTAAAAACATGGCAGAGTGAGGATGTGTCACTGGGCGCTTGGCTGGCACCAGTGGATGTTCGCAGAGTACATGACCCACGCTTTGACACAGAATACAAATCGCGTGGTTGCAACAACAAATACCTGGTGACACATAAGCAGAGCTTGGAGGACATGCTGGAAAAACACCAGACTTTGCAGCGTGACGGCCGGCTCTGCAAGGAGGAAGTCAAGCTGCGATTGTCCTATGTCTACGACTGGAGTGTTCCACCATCACAGTGCTGCCAAAGGAAGGACGGCATTCCTTAAATATGTTCTTTTAACAAGACTGAAGGTACACCCTGTTGAACATCTCTCTTGTCTGAAAAAGTTAAGCAGTAATACTTTTCAACCAAGGCAAGGAATTCCATTTAAAGATGTGTAATGGGTCCCTGACAGACATCAAAATAAATGTGCTAAAACTGTTTAAAAGGTTATTTCAGATTTGGAGAATCCTTTAAATTGCAACAACAAAAACCGGATCACCCAATCACTTCGTATATTTGCAACATACATTCAGCTAAGCACAATCTTTTCTTCCGTTGAAACCAATTTGAAGCTTTTTTTTTTAAATTGCGTGCAGAGTTTCCAATTTCATTAAGACTAATATAGGTGTCATGTGTTATAAGCAACACCTGGTCTTATTTGTTTTGGATTGGGGCAGATAAAGCAATGAGACCTGTTTTTTATTCTCTTCTGCTTACAGAATCAAATAAGGTTTTTACAAATCTGAAAAGTGTCTTTAAAGTCTTTATATGTGATTTTTCACACTTAAATATAATAGAAATCAAGTATATCCTCTGAAAATAACTCTGTGAGTCATGACTGTCTACAATGGGTGTAACACCTGAGTCCCACTGTCTGTGATGTTTTCAGAGTTTTCAGAGTCCTATCTTCACTTTGTTTACATCGGCAGGACAGCCGGCTGACTCCTCCCCTCACGTATAAAAGTTGTTTAATTGAGGGACTAGAGAAAAGAAGAATAACATACTGTACTCACTGCTTAACTGTGTTTCTAGATCACGCTCATTTCAGGTAAATTTACATGCAGTGTGAAGATACGAGCATAATAAAGATCGCTAGCATTAGCATGCTAACACAACAATGCACCGCAAGTTGTTTTGGTTTCATGCTGACGCTCAAGGGCGACATCTGCTGGATCAAAAAATCACATATAAAGCCTTTAAACAGTCCATATGGTAATATAGTCAAGGTCTGACTACTCAAAATGACATCTGTTTTTTACTTGACTGGGTTTATTGTGAGATGGGAAGAGTGATATAACAAAGCTGATATCTCTATTTCCAAAAAAAAAAAAAAAAGTTTTTAAACAGCATAAAACATATTCGGCCATCTGGTTTTGCGACTTTAAACGGCATGATACTAAAGAATAGACCCCATAACTTATGAACTAACTGACGACTTTAGCCGTGTCTTCTTGCTTACCAGTGAATTCGTTTGGCCCGGTTCTGTGGACCCATATGAATGTGCTCCTTACGGCTTATTCACCACATCTGTTCCTCTTCTTCCCTGTCTTTGTTCCCCTGCTGTTCCTCTCGCGGAATACGTTCCAACACTATGACATATGTTTCAAGATGATCTCAATATAAAAGAAAATACAGGGTAACACAGATGGGAGACTCTGACCCTGCCAGGATGTCTTTCTTGAAAGCAATTTTGCATTTGTATTTTATTTATTGTTAATTTATTGTGCAGCAAGTACCTCACACTGGTATTGATATGGGACTTCAGAACAGTGGCTGTGGTCGCTGCTTGTGATCAAAGTTTTGTATTTATTAACTGCTTGGGGGACAGGAAATGTTCACTTTTTAAATGTCAAATGTTTGTTTACGGTCAATGGTACTCAACAAGATGTCATGTGTTTTGAAGTGCAAGAAAAAAAAATGGTTGAATGTTTTACCATTCAACAGGCCGCCTTATTCTTTATACTGGAGTTTATGTGAAGGGTTTATGATTACTTCTACATGTCCAAGTTATTCTGAACACTTATAACTCGAGATCCAAACTTTTTCTGACTTGAAATGTCAAGTTGTTTGTTCATGTTTGTTTCCAAACAAATCACAGATTCAGTTGGACAAACCTGCGGGGGACTACCTGCTGGCACTTGGTAACTTTAAACTAAAAGCAAAATAATTGTAAGGTCCATGAATTTCAAGTGTCTACTTTTTTATCTTCAACATGAACTGTTTGTCCTCATTCCTAAAGCTATGTCTTGCAAATGATCAAACGGTATGAAATGATGGAGATTTTAATTTTAATTTTTTTTACTGCTGTTAAGTTTTTTTGTCACCATCGTCTCACTGTTGTCACTAGTAATATATATACATACTTGGATCTTTTTGGGCCTGTTCTGTGCACACATCTATTGCATGGCTGTCCATTCTGGGTGAGAGATCCCTCCTCTGTGACTCCCTAAGTCACCTTGCTGAGTTTCCTTGCTCAAAGGATTTTTTTCCTTGTTTTTTCTGTTTATCTCAGTTATCTTAACTTGATAATACTCCAGTAATGAAAAATGTAAATTTGAGTTTTTAAAACTTTTATAATTCTTAGTCAAGGGTACTCCAAGTGCATCAAACAGATCTATGGCGACCGTCAGACACATTGTGCAGCCCTTGAACATGACATGGAATGCATACCTTAACCATTACACGGTTATTATTAAGTAATAAGAAATAATCTTGAGAATATTCAAATAACATATTTGATTAGTAAAAAAAAAGAATCAATCATTAGAAAGAGAACATAACCATGATTGTCATTGGTTTTAAGTGAAAATAGTAAAGCATAATTTGCATCAAGAGATTTAAAATATTAAAATGTTATGGATTGAGGCATTATTTCTGCAAATTGTGTTTTCACAGGTTCAACCACTCTTAAAGGAAAACCCTTGCCTCAGGGTCTTTCTTGATATGCCCAAAGAGGTAAATGATGTAACAGCAAATGGTGTGGCTACTCTCCTAAAACCCAACTACTCAGTTTTAGGAAGTAACAGGAGACCAAAGGAGGAGTACATGGTGGTGAAGTTCAGAGAGTTTCTTCACAGTGTACAAGGTAAATTCATGCTACCAAAGTATGTATAGTGGGGTGGCATAACTTAACTATCATTTATTTTGTGATAAAAACACCCAAAAACATCCATATGTTTTCACAATAGTTATTTGTTCAGTGTTCATTTATTAATTGTTACCAAAATAACATTTTCTTAATGCAGTGGTTCTCAAATCTTTTCTGGTATTCCTAACTCAGAAACCAATTTAACTTCATGAACATTTTTAAATTGATAATTAACAAAATGGGAAACTGACCGATGACATGTTTACATATAACATTTATTTCATTATATCCATCAATAATCCATGGGAGATATGTGAAACGAGCTACTGCTGTGTCACAGGATGACTAGATCAAGTCAAACTTGGAATTACTGTATGGACATGTTCATGAAAAAATTAAAGGGAGAGTAAACTGAAAATGCAGTTCAGGAATCAATGTTGACATCACCGTGGTAATGGCTAACATGCTGTATGTAATTTTCATTAAAGGTCCCATATTATGCTTTTTCTGGTTTTATATGCTCTTAAGTGTGTTTTCCAAGTGTCCTGTGCATGTTTAGGCACATCTATGTGCAAAAATTCAAAGTCCACGTCAACGCGGCTTCTCCTACGTCCTCTTGTTAGCTGTAGCATTAGCTGCATGTAACGCTCGGTTCTAGCCCCCCTCGATAAAAAATTGTCAGTCCGACGTCATTGTCAGTGTGAGATCACTGATCTAAGCCCATTGGCTCGTTGTGGCAAGCCCTGCAGCTCATGTTGCACGCCCATTAACTTCTGTAGAACGCCCACGATATGCCTAGACTGCGGTAGCACAGTAGTGCTAAGGTGCTAATGTTTATGCTCCCCTCGGACGGAGCCAGTGGCTGCGTTTCCAATGTGGTAAAAGAGGCGGGACATTTCCGAGAACCGTGCTGAGCAACTGACCAATAACGACAGAGCGTATCGGCAGACCAATCGGAGCAGACTTGGCCCACGTGGGGCTCTGCAGTGGGGGCTCAGCAGAGCGTAGCTGACAGACTCAGAGCGTAGCGGGAGCACGGAGGAGCAGTACATGAAAACAGACACTTTTTTCGGACTTTACAAACCCCAAAAAGGGCAAAATATGGGCTCTTTAATTTCTCTTTTAAAAAAAAGACATCATATAATGTTACGACAATGAATGGCGTCTAGGGGATGCTCATTCTCTAAAACAAGGTACATAAGCTACACAAACAAAGGCTGGCTGGCGGTGTAGTGTGTGGGCTTACCTCCGGTCAGCAGTCAGTGGCGTGCTCGGACCGTCAGGCTTCACACAAGCTGCCAGCACAAGCACACAGTCTCTTTCTCAAGTTCTGTTGTTTGTTTACAAGTTGGTCAAACGAAAAGGAACCAAAATCGGGAGGTAGTGGATGTCAGGGCACACAATGTCACATACTTTTCACACCTGTGCCACTGTGTTAATTAATAAGCCCCACCCACTACCAGCCAGCCAAAAACAAAAAGAGGAAGTCATGCTTACTCACAGACTTTAGAACCTAACTATATCTAAATATTTGGGGCCGAACCATCTCTGGCTCAACCACAATGAGTTGATTGTTGTGACTTACCATTAGGAAAGCCTGACTATCTCTATTGTCCAACCTGTAAGAATTCCAATTCTGTAATTTAACTGTCTAATATCTGAGTTCAAGATAAGCAAGTGTAACCCGTGTGTAAAGCATGTGTTCTGCGTTGTGTTCTGGGTTGCAGAAATAAATCAGGAGACAGCTCTTGGGTTCTGGTTCTGTATTCAACAAATAAAAGCACATATCAGTCCTGTGTGTGTGTGTGTGTGTGTCGAGAGTCGAGCATCTCCTCTCTGACCAAAGTTGTAATGGCTCTCTGGCCTTGTTTACGTTCACACATTAAACATTAATTCAAAATAATGCGATATAATCAACAGCACTTCAAAATAAACACAATTGTTAAAAAACGATATTATCCAAAATAAAGTTAAAATAAATAGATACATAATAAATACAACATAAGAAAAATATTTAGAAAACTAACCCAAATAAACTATACAATAAGACATCAAATCAACAATAATATGGAACCAGAAAATCCCTTACATTTAGCATCTATGTACAGCATATAAATTCACATTGGTAGTTTTAATATTTACATATATTAATGAGACACACAAAAAAAAACCTCTCCATACCTGTATTCAACAAATAAAAGCACAAATCAGTCCTGTGTGTGTGTGTTGTCAGAGTCCAGCATCTCCCCTGACAAAAGACAAATGTATCCTTAGGGAGAGACCGGGTTTCCTACTGCGCGAGACACTAGCTTATCACTGTACATTAGCCGTTAATATTTATGACGAAACTAATTAATAACTTTATATATAATACTCCAAACTTTGCAAAACTGATACAGAATAAAACAAATATGATCATAAACCGAACACCACAGTTTGATTACATGTGAACTATAAAAAGATGGAGCATTAATCACTATAAACCTACCTCTGACCAAGTTGAAACGGCTCTGGCCCGAGCGCGCACATACCGTGCACGCACTTACCACCATCATTACGCACAGACACACACACAGACTCCAAAATAAACAGGCAGGAGAGCAATGGAAAACAATTAGATTTAAAATGAAGAATTAGTGTTTTGGGGAAATTCATGTCATCAATAACGACCTGTTACACAAGCAATGTATTTATTTTCTATTGTTTTGTACCTTTTTCATCCTTTTAGAGAAGGAACTTGAGGAGCGTCTAAATAACAGGAACTTAACTGAGGCAGAGAGAGCTTTCATCCTGTCGTTGAATCCTGGGCACATCCTGGCCTTTACAACAGGAAGCTCTAGAGTACCTGCTATTGGATTTTCTCCCAGCCCAAAACTTACTTTGATCCATGATGAAAAAAATCACTTCTCTGTTGCACACACATGCTCTTATGAGCTTGAAATATTTGTCAATGCAAAGAATCTGGCAGATAATGACAATTTTGAGAACCATTTTCTTGTGGCTCTGATGAATGGAGCCATTTTTAGTGCAGTCTAGTAGCTAGGCAAAGACAGACAAAAGTAAACATTTCTGATTGTATTTGTTTGTTTTCTGTTATGACTTTTGATGTTGTGAATACTGTCTTTCAAAAAGTCAGTTTATAGAAGTTGTCTCTGCAAAAAATGTTCGTTGACAAATCTGTCAGTTTTCTTTTAAGCTGAATGCCCATAAAATGGCAAGATGTTTTTAGAGTATATATGATCTCACACATACTGTTATATGACAAAAAGTGGCATTAAAGAAGATGAAAACACCAATTTAGCAATTGTCAATTTTATTTCATCATTATTTGTAGCCATGTTCATGAATATGGTAACGAGTTAGTTACACAATCTTGTTGAATACAAATTCCTGCACTCTGTTATATAATGTTTTTCCTTTGTTACCATCATGTTCAAGTGGGTTTACTGTACCAACAAGTTCCTGCATATCCTGCTGGTTAAGTTGGAAAAATAAGTGGTCTGCATGAGCTATTGTTGAGTCGACTGTTCTTTCCTCATTTGCAGCTTCTGGGTGGTTCAGTAACACAAGATGTCGGTCTAGTGTGAAAAGCTGAACTGGGGTCCTGTTCCGTTCAGAGGAAATTGAATGATTGTTAAATGCAGCTTTGAACTCATTCAATGTTTGGTTGATCCTGGGGATGTACACATAATGAAGACAAAATAAATCTGATTCATTTTTTACATCCAAGGCCTCCAATGATTCTAACTCATAGAAAACAGGTGCAAACACATCATGGCAGTTCCTGTTCAAGTCCCGATTGAAGCGTTCAATTCGCTGGTTATGGACAGAGCTTCCAGTTAACACCGAGTTTTCATCTCTATGCTCTCTCATGTCTTCCCAAATCATGACAGTCTCCCCACCTTTATCAGTCCGGATGTGACAAGGCCGGCCGTTTTCGCTGATAGCTGTACTGAAGAGCTCCATTACAGTGTCAGCTCGATTGTTGCTAGAGCACTGCAGAAACATTAGCTTTCTACTATAACCATCCATTGCACCATGTACGACTAATTTCCATCTTATGAGTTTGTGATTGCCATCTATGTGCCAAATATAGTTTGGAAAAGGCACAGTATATACTTGTCTTTGTATTGTAGTCGTTCTCCTGGATTCAACACCAGCTCTATCAAGACATTTTATAGAGTCTCTGAGACGACGTCTCTGCACTATAATGTTTCTTGCACGCAAATGTCTATTGAGCATAACTTCTCCAACATGAGGATGTTCTGCCTTGACCTCACTTATGGTTGCATCCAATTCCTCATCAGAAATGTTTGAAAATTTTGTTCGCCTTATGTTGTATTCCCGCATTAGCTTGTACAATGTTGGTCTGGAGATTCGCAGGACTGAAGCAACTTCAGAAAGTGATGTTCCTAGCAGCAACAAACTCACTATGTCCTCTTTGGAAATGATGGTACTCCCCTCCTGAGAAAGAGAAAGAGAGGGAAAAGGCGTGAGCTACACATTTTGTTGACATGGAGGATGTTTTTTATCACACTTGGTTTAAAAACAGCTTCATATTTAAATTGTCTTTGAATCTAGTAACTGGTGACATCACAAGATGAAAACAGCTGTTACTGATATATTTGCACAATGAAGCACTGTATTAGAATTTGTGTTCCTTTATTTTTTTTTTCAGAATGGGTTGTGGGTTTTTATAAATATTCATTATTCATAATAAAGACAAATCAACAGGATGAGTTCAATAATTAAAGTTCTGTCTTCCTGTAAAATGATCTAATCTAACCAACTGTATGTTATGAAGTTAAACACTAGATGGCAGCGAAGGCAAACCAGTCCAATCCACAATGATGTAAGTGTGCTCATTAATCAGAGATATAATCTCAATTTGATGTCAGTTTCTACGAGAGTAGAACAATATATTAAAAAATGTATGGATTCTGGGAACTGTAGTCAATAATGCCACTTAAAATAGATTATTGAAAATGGGGGCTGTCAGTGTTTTAACAAAGACCACCCATCCTCTCGGGTGCAGCCTGAAGCCAAGTACCTGTCTCAGCATCACTGATTGAAGTCTGGCCGGGGACTAAGACAATGATTTTCTGTCCCGACAGGTAGATTCATGACTTCATTATTAAATTCTTAGATTCAAGGCACAGGATTAATGCTGTTCTCTGAATGCAGGCCCCACATTAGAACACAGGATGCCACAAATCACAGCTGAGCCTTTGAATGATGAACCTCATTCAGACAAACTTTTGTGAAAGGAATGGTGAATATAAAGAGCCTGCTGGTATAGTTTCACAAACAGATGGCTGAGGAGTGCTGCTGCCTGGCTGATGGTGTATGAATGTGAGCACTGCCTGATGTTATGTGTAGTCAGCACTTGTGGATTCAACATAATTCATCTGACATCTGAATTCAGGTGCTGCCTCAATAGCTCTACCCTAGATTATAGGGCATGAAATACTGCAACAATAAATCTATAGATTACATAACACAGCCGATGGAGGATCCCGTTACAGAAGCTTCAAATATTTCAAGCATCCCTCATGTGACTCAGGGAAATTTGTAAGCAAAAACCCCTGAGACTCAAGATCCTGTTTGCTTTTCAGAAAATGAAGCACTATCAGAGAGGCAAGACAACTGGCTGTGTCATCTTTGACCTTTAGGCCTCTTTCAGCTCATATAGCCCAAGTGTCCTCTTTCTCCAATATTATTTTATCTCTCGTCGTTATACTTCGACTCAACTGGATAGCAAATGCCAGAGTGAGTTTAATATGCTGCTGGTTGAAAATGTTAAACAATAGGCTTATACGCTTATCTTAATAAAAAGTAAGGAGGAGGATACAGTACCTCCACCACTATAAAACAACAAGGCTAATTCCTTTGTTTTTGTTATACATTGAATACATTTTAAGATCACAAGATGCATATGAAACAAAAGTTTGAATTAAAACATTTTTTGCTATATAGATGTAGTAAACATGAGGAGCATTCTGGTACTATTAAGTTGCTTTGTCCTAAGGTTTTAATGTATATAGATATCAATACCAGGAAATAAAAGCTTAAATACTCAACTTTTGTCTCACATGCATATTTTATCTTAAACTCAAAAGTCAGGGAAGCCGGTAGCCTAGTGGTTAGGATGCATTCCCATCTATAAAGGGTCTTGTCCTTGAAGTGGGCGGCCCAGGTTCAAATTTGACCTGATCCTTTAATACATGTAATTTCCTACCATCTCTGTCCCCGATTTCCGACTCCATCCTCTGTCCTCTCTCTACAACAATGGTGTTGAGGCTCAGAAATAAAAAAATAAATCAAAAGTAATGTTATCTATGTACAACAAATTGAAAGGGCTTGGCGGCATTCTTCCAGTACTTGAGCAGAGGACTGCATCAGGTGGTATCTTGTGCATGTGCTCTTGTACAATATATGTGTAATAAGTAGTGAAACCTATGGAATCGGTTGGCTAAACTTCTGTCACAGAATAGCATTTTTTTTTTACCTTGCTCCAGTTCCTGCAGGAAATCCTGGAGATGATTCATCAGAGTCACCTCCAAATGTTCCCTGTTTGTGCCTCTCTTGCTGAAGTCTGCTTGGCACACAGATATTATAAAGTCTGCGTCAGCCTGTCAAATGAAATATGGCTCATTAGTACAATCCATCATTTATTCAGTGAAATTAAAGAATTAGAAAAAAAGTTTTTACTGGATGTAATTCCACAACTATGAGGATGTGCATGAACCTGTAACACTCCTCATAATTATATTCAACGTATATTAAGTTGAATTTCCCAGTTGCTGTTTGAACCAGGCATTTTAAACACTCAGGTTTGTTATATTATTCAATATCATAGGGATGGTTTTAATGGCATTGTTATTATATTGTGGTAATGTATAGTTATGTAAAACAAACAGGCTGATGGACTGAAAAGTTCGAATAATTGTAAGTGTTCATGTAATGTTGTGGTGCTACAATCAATGTTGTACCATCACACATCCAATCTGCATCATTTCTTGATCTTGTGGTGAAGTTTTATCAAAATGAAATGTAACCCTTTGATCAAATTTACTTACTACTAACACTAATCCTTCCACGTTCCCTTGTATTGCTAATATTTGCCTGGTTTTCCATCCCAATACAAGTGAGAAGATGAGGTCTTGTCCCTAACCTATATTCTGATATTTATCATTTGAAGTTCCAGTTCAAGAAGTCTGATCCACACTAAACAAGTTGAATAGTTGAACACAGTATGTACACAACAGTAGAAATAACAAAAAAGGTCATTATATGAAAGAAAATATTTGTTCTTCAATCATTTCCATTGTGCACCTACTTTCATTTCCAGCCCGGGAACAAACAAAGGCTGACAGATGCCTGGGTATTTGGCCATGATTTCCAACAAACCATACAGCTTTAAGCCATCCCTTATCTGCAGCAGAATCGGGAGCAGTCTCAGATGTGCGTTGAGGACAATAGCCCTTTTTGAGATAAATTACATAGAAAAAATGAACATAGCAAAAAAATGATTTGAAATCTTAAATGATTAATCACAAATGTAAAACTAAAGGAATTCATGAGGATTGTAGTGTATATATTTATGGCTTTCAATAACAACAGAAATGGTTGATAAGACCAGAAAACGAGTTGAAAGTACTAATCAGGCTGGAAAAGGGACACAACCATCTCCAAAGAGGGTGAAATCCATCAATCCAAGGTTACCAAGGAACTCAGGGTAACTTCAAAGCAACTACTGGCTAATGTTATGTCCATGAGTCCACCATTAGGAAAACACTTAACAACAGTGTGCATGGCAGAGCTGCAAAGACAAAGCTACTGTTCCCCAAAAATAACTTTTATCTGGTGGTGAATGAGACCAAAACAGGATTTCAAGCATTATGTTTGGAGAAAAGAAAACACTGCAATTTGTAATTATGTGTAAAATTGTAGTGCTGTTCACAGATGAAGGGTTCACATACTTTCAAGCAACAGTGTATGACACAATGGCAACAGCTGGAAATGAGCATTAAACATTCAGTCTATTATGGCAAACATTACAATTTAAAGCTTCACCATTTTTTTAAGGTGATGATGCTTGAGTGAGGAATTGCAGCTTTTATGATTAGTGAAATGTAGACATGTCAACATACACAAGCACAATTAAACCCAAAACACATTAAACACCAAGATCTCAAACATACCGGATTATTTCCTGCCTTTTCTCCACATGGATTAATCCTGTGTGCCCACAGTTCAATATCTCCTCTGTGAGACTTTGAATGGTTGCCTCAGCGGCTGCCTCCACCTGAAATGAAACAGACCACCTCATCGTTGTGTCAAGAAACAGATCAAGTGATGTGTGAGGGCTCTTTTAAAGATAGAAAAAAGTAAAAGTACAGCTATGAAGGCTGTTGTACAAATTGCTCCTGATGACAGGACTGTAAGTGACAGAGCTACTTGGTTTCATTATCAGTTCATTTACTTTAAAGTTCTTCCTGCTGATCAGTTAAATCTCCATGCTTTGTCAGATCGAGGCCGCTGATCAGTTTATGCTTTGTTTTTTGAATTTGCACATAGATGTGCCTAAACATGCACAGGACACTTGGAAAACACATTAAAGTGCACATAAAACCAGAAAAAGCATAATATGGGACCTTTAACTTCCAAATAAGGGTCAAAGGTCATGTTTGACCTCATGTACATTAATAACCTGATCAAAAAGACAAAGAATTGCCACATTTCCAATATTCTGCCTGCAACTCATTTGGCTGGATAACAAAAAGACTTTAAAGTCATTTATCTCAGTTCTACACTCTGGCGAGTTAAGGTATTTTGCCTTTGTAGGGCAGCATAGACTGTAGTGTTGACAGCCTTGCATTTGCGGTCTGAAAGTGATGCCTAGTGGTCATCGTCCGGCATTGATGTTTAAAATGACAATTTCTAAGCATTAATTCAAAACAAGGTAATATATTTAACAACTCAAGATAATATAATAGTCATTTCATGCATAGAAGCATAAATTAAGTCGAAACTTTCGCTACTCTAGTCATCTCCCCTCTCAAGCTGCAGTTGGGACAGTTTCTTCCCGACAAAGGGGGAACTGAAGATGACACAAATATACATTTTGTTCATGGCCTAAAAGTATTTATTCAGAAATCAGCGAAAAAGGGTCATCCGTACGGAACATCATTAGTACATCATTAGAGTACGCAACACGCTTAGTCCACATAGTTACATCTATGAGTTACATAAGGCTGCGGCTGACAGTAGCCTACACATGTTCGTGAAAATCTTGTTATTGATTTGGGGATAATAGGATGGCTGGATAGCTAAATAGTATTGTAGTTAAACATACGACCAAATTATATTTACTGTTTGTTAATACTACGCCAAGTTATTGACTTTAAATCTCGCTAGCAAAACGTTAGCTTTCTGGTTTAAAGCTGAAGAAAACTCAGAAGAAGAAACAACAGTGGGGGAACCAATGAAATTTGTTTGGGGAGTGGTCAAGGCAAACTCCCACCCCCACTAGCTCTACAGATACATAGATGACTTTTGCACCAAATATCTCAGTAAATGTGGCGCAAAAGTGATTTGTGTACCTGTAGTGGTAGGGGCGGCGCCAACTTTTTTTAATTTGTGACTGAAAAACCAGCATTTGAGACTCGTAGCGGCAGATTCAAGCAGTTGTAGTTATCAATGTGTTTGTGCTAGAAAAATATCCAAGAAAAAAAAAAATATTTGTGACAAAGTATTTTACAGGTGTGCAACTCTCATTGCATGACTTAAAAAAACGGGTGTGTGAATATATTTTGCACCATATTCACTGCAACAACTGTAGCAAAAAGTGAGCGTATGAGTTTCTTAATCTGTGATTTGTAAAATATAATTTGTGATTCATAGAATAGGATTTGTGCACCTGCAATGAAGAATTTGGCCTAAATCCTTTTAGCTTAAAGGTGTGCACTATTATTCTTGTTAGAGCACTCACTCTTTCTGCTCAGTGAGAGTGGTGAGAGAATCAACTCACTGCAATCAGTTGTGTGTGGCACTGATTGGCTTTGATTAAGCCCAGGTGTGGGGAGTTTTCATATACCCTGGCCCTTTCCGAATAGCCACTGTTCAGTAGGCAGTACGTACTATTCAGTATGGAGTTTCAGTATACTGAACTTTCGTGGTCATTCAGTATGCATTTTTTGGGTCCACCTCAGTATACTGAACATTTCAGTATGGATACTAACTTCCGGGTTTTATGCAGTATGGATCGGATGCGTGCTTTCAGGAAATGAATTGTATTTTACCACCCACAATGCTGTGCGAAATTAAACGTAAATCTTCACGTCACGTGCGCCTCCAAATCAAAACAAAGGAGCGTGGATTAATTTAAGAAATTTTTAATCTAGAGTTAAAGTCCCGACTGAAATCACTACTTTAAATTAACAACAGACTATATAAAAAATGTCTGCATTATTATAAAACCTTTCCCCCTCTATTTAAATAATGATTTAACTATTTAAATGCATCTTTATTGGTTTATTTTATATTACTGTCTTTCATTTGTACTTTCCTCTATGTACTGTATGTGATTTAGTTATTTAATCTGCCTTTTACTTGATTTACATAGTGATATTGTTTTTTGTTTACCTGACTGTAGATGCTAAACAAACCAAAAAAACCAAAAAAAAAAACGGGTGGATGCGGCCGGTTCGGGAAACGTAAATGACGTCACTTCCATACAGAATGAATCAGAAGAAGTAGGCACAAATATCTGCCTACTGTGTGTGCATACTGAATAGTAGGTACTAACAGTATGCAGCACAGATAGTAGGTACTGCAGACATTTGTTTTATTTTCTGTTGTTAATTTAAAGTAGCTATTTCAGATGGGACTTTAACTCTAGATTAAAAATTGAGTCAATTAATCCACGCTCCTTTCTTTTGATTTGGAGGCAGACGTGATGATTTACGTTAAATTTCGCACAACATTGTGGGTGGTAAAATACAATTACGTGGAATACGTACTGCATACTGCCTACTGCCTACTGAAAGATTCAGTATGTACTTGGCAATTCAGATACGGCCCCGTGTGTATAACTTGGGGTGCTGGATAGTTTCGTGTCTACTCCAGTCTTTTGTGTTATCAAAGATCTCCCTGGCAGCCTTTGCTTTTTGTTTCGTGTTTTCTGGGTCTCCTGGACAATTTTGGTTTTGAGTCAGCTGCTTGGTAGCAATGGTTTAGTTAATCCTTTTTGGTGCATTATTTAGGTCAGGAAGCCTGATTTTGTGGTTATCCTTCTGGGATAACTTTGAGACACCCCTGGGCACTTGCGTCCCAATCCCCCCCTTCCTGACTGGTACATTTTATATGTTTCCATCAGCCTGTTTTATGCGCAATTTCTGTGCATACATTCTAAATAAAGATTTAATTGTATCATTGAATTCACTTTTTTTCAGGAATATGTATAATTCACGGGGCAGTTGGACTTCTGCTGGACGGCGTCTTAAAGCTCACAGGTGTCTGACATTATAACAGGAGTAATTTATAGCCAAGCATTTCTGTTTATAAGCGTTATAAGCAACATTTTAACATAGGCTAGTGCAACCTAGGAGCTGCAGGAACAAATTTTAGATTATCAGCATGTTGTAATTTTGAATTGACTGAAAGTATTGTTTTTGTTCAAAAATAACATTAATCCTGAGAAATACAATTTGCCTAATAATTGTGCACGCAGTGTAATCTAGTTGATTATACAGTCAGCTCCACAAGTATTTGGACAGTGACACAATTTTTGTCATGTTGGCTCTGTACACCACAATACAATTGTACAATGACAATAAATATATCTTATCTACACCACAATGGATTTTAAATAAAATAATCAATGAAAAAAGACTATTTATTCTGAACTTGAAAGGTAGTATAGAGATTCTAGACCATAGAGCCTCTAGCTGGTGTGCACATTTAAACACAAGGATCACACAAGGTGAGGGGAGGACTGGGTGAAAGGAAAATACGTTGTGAATGCATTTCAAAGATTTAATCATTTAAAATATTTAATGAGAATAATTACTGTAATCGTACTCTCTTGGAAAACATTTAATTAGTAATTAACTGTTAAGTAAATTCAGCAGGTTAATCACTTTTGAGCGGTTGCTTATCAAGCCTTGCTAACCAAAACATCACCCATTGATTATTACTTGAGAGAACTTGAGAAGTAAAATGAAGTACAAAAATCTCATTTTCAGTTTGGTGACTATATTCCTTTGAAATAGAAACAGCACAAACACTTGCACTTCTGGACCTTTGGGCTGCTCCTGGCCCTTCTTCATCTTCTTTTTATTCAGGAAATCTAACCTGCATTTTGATTCCAGGTTGGAAACTTTTGTCTCCTCTTCACCTTCTTTCTTTTCAACTATGTTGCGGTAGGAGTGGAGCTGTTTGGAAAGCTGGGTAAGTCACACATTTACACACCAGCTTACTGCAAAGGGAATTTCAATACACCGCCTGCAGTGTGAAACCTTGATCAGCCTGTGATTTCATATTTTGACTTTGATTTTCAGTGTGAAAAAAACGTGTGAGCAACAGATCAGATGGTCGCGGTTGTGCTGAAATGAAAGCTGATGTAGTTTGAACAGTTCATGTTGGGGGATGAATTATCTGCTAAATCAAAAGTTTTCCTCTGTATTTATCAGAATGCACCAATGATAATCCGTGTCTGGGTTTGATTGAACACACCAACTTCAAGAATGTTGGCAAAGCGCTCCTCACACTCGACCAGGTGTACACAGGCAACAATTGGAGCCGGATCCTCAAGGTAGGCACCCAGCTATATCCCATAATCAAATATGTAAAGACCAGAGAGACATAATGAGACATTGTCTGCCCTCTTGTTGTAACCTACATCATAGAGCAGCAGGTCTGTGTGTCTGTTTGACCAGATACATACACACACAGACACAAGTCTGAAGTGTCACTGTTGTGAGATGTTTGCTTGTGTTGTGTTCAATGCAGCAGGAATTTTTAAACTCCAGCGACAGAGGAATCAAAAGAGGAACTTTCTAAATGAATTCTTCTGATTGTTTTACACGGAGTGACCTGTGATGCTGCTGCTCTGTACGAGCGAGTGGAAGAGCAAACTTTAGATGAGAGATCAAACAAACAGTCTATACCTTTCAGGCTTGTGTCATACAGATCTAGCTAATCCTCCAACCTCTTGGGCATGGTCATCTATTTTTACTGTCCAACACCCAGCTGACACTTTGTACAATACTTGACCATGTGTCTTCTCTACAAGCTGATTGTGTTTTGTTTTTTTCAGGACACATTGATGAAATGTCCTGTCGATGAAGATGTCTGTCAAAGGTACATGTCGTGGGTCTCCCTGTTATACTTCGTCATCATGGCCCAGTTTGTGCTGGTTAACCTGGTGGTGGTGTTAAAGGGAATTTAACCGTACGAAAAGGACGGATGTTTGACAATGGTTCACTTTCCAATTAGGTTGTATATTGTATTATATTTGTATACATTCCTGACAATATCTATGAAACTCATGTCAATAAAGCACAGTTGATTTGAATAGAAATATGTATAGGCTGCTGTTCCAATTATCTGGTCCATTCCACTCTACTTTGCCTACTGTTTGTCAATACTGTGGAAATGGTGAATTCCTGAATTTCCCTCGGGATAAATAAAGTATCTATCTATCTATCTATCTATCTATCTATCTTTTATTTGCTATTCTTAGCTATGGTATGCCTGGCAATATATTGATTTATGATTTTTGATGACATCAAAGTAGATTTAAAAATTTGGCAACCAGAAATGTTCATATGAAAGTAATATAACCCTCGGCTAATAATGACCTTACTTACTATTACTACTGATGTTCAGTTTAGCATGTGGTTTTCTGACTATCTCTGCGCGTGCGTGTGCACGTGTGTTTACCTGTGACAGAGTGTTCATGATAGTTTTCAGCAGAAACTCTTATCTTTTTTGCCTTCTGCACTAAAGAGACACAGCAGACACGAATTTCCGAAAATAAACTAATGCGGTGTGAGAGAATTAACAGCGTATCCATTGCAACGGACGCTGCTAGGCGATGTGACAAAACCCGTTGGCTGTGGGGGAGGGAAACAGTGTCATGGCTACATCAGTGGATGTTTAACAAAAGTATATTAAAAAAACTCAACATTAGCCATGGCAGTGGGCTATGAATTTGGCATTTAAATAAAGGCCTTAAAGGCCACTTTCAAATTCCAGTGCAGTTTCACTGTATTTGGAGGTGGTCTTTAAGGCAATGAGCAAACTTATTTAAAAATAAATCATTTCCTCTAGGTGTGAAATGAACTCCATCTTTTAAAAATAGCCCAGGACTGGCATGTCTAATTTGAGGTTGCTCAGTCATTGCACCGCCTATTGATCCAACAAATGTAGCCATAACACTGTTGACAAATCTTCGTGATTTGTCAATCTTCCTCGGATGGCTGCCATGCCTTCACTGGCACCTCTGGGTGAGGGCAGACAACATGATCTTCATGCCAGGGTGTCTTGCGTGGAGTTGATGAAGGTCCTCCTTCATCATATTGACCAGCACGACACCACTGACATGTCCCATGCTGTTGCCCCCACAGTGGATGATGAGGCCATCCGGGGGAGACCTCCCTCGCAGGGAGTTTAAGAAAAAGGGAAGGAGGCCTTTCCATCAGAGGCCACCCCAGCCAAACCAACTGATGCGGGTGTTGCTGAGGCCCTGGTTGCTTCCCTCCATCTCTGCAGCTCTCTGGGCACCTCGACGGACGCAGCTGTCACCAATAAGCCACACTGTGTCTATAGGAGAAATACAAAGGTGTTCAATTAATGCCTCAGACGAGACAAAATGTACAGTTAACTACATGTGACACCTCAGGGTGTTTTTTGTTATTAGCCACATCTGCAGGGATAATATTGAACAAGGTAGCCCCAACTCTAATAATAGATGCCAGTCTTAAAATACAATTTTGTAATACTTGCAGTTTTTTGTGGGTTCCACTGACAGTCCGTCACTGGTCACTGACGACGCCATGACTTCAAAGGGTTCTATAGAAAATAAAGATTCTATGATAAATATAAAATATATCTCCTTCAATGGTCATGTTCACCCACATCGCTGTTGACATCAGAAAATATAAGACACAGCCATTCCTCTTTTTAACAACCATGAACTGTATGCATTGTAATATTGAATTCTTCTGGATGTCTCAAATATTTATTTACAGTCTATGGTCTAACAGTAGGTTCATTAACAACAATTAAAGAAAATAAAAAAGCGGCAAATATCTGTCTTTTATTGTTTTATTAAGATGTCATATCTTTATTTTACCTCAGATTAAAAGAAGGGGGCACTACTTCCTGTTAAAGGAAGAAAATAACTTTAATGGTATAATTTAATTAATTAATCAGTCAGTTTCATATCTTAAAAGAAGTAAGTTCTGGAAATGTTAAACAAGAAAACACACAGACAAAGTCCTGAATTCTATGTGTAAAATTTAATATAAAAGGGGTAAACAGAGACTAAAAAAAATAATGTATAGATGAAACAGATAAAGAATATGATTATTAAGATCAGGATAATGCAATTATAATGTATGGTGACATAATATATTTAGTAATGAGATAAGACGCGGTATTGTTTGAATGACTTAATCAGAAAATGGTCAAAAAGAAAAAGTTGATAAAGAAATTTTGGGATTCTATTTGGAGGAGGGCTCTGAATAGACACGACTCAAGACTCAATCTTCCAACACCCCTTGCCACCAGCAGTCTTACTGTGAGATGTGTTCAATTGAACTCCGCCGGCTGGTCCCGCTTTTCAGTCTCTGGCAAGTGGTTCTTTCCAGGCCCAAAGTGGTCCACGGGCCAGATTAGATGCTCTTGACACCTTGGTCGGAGTATGCAGCTGGGATGGAGATTGTACATCGGTTCAGACGTCGTCTCAGAAGCTCCAAGAGGATCCAACAGGAAGAAAATATTACAGAGTCTTTTGATACGTCGATTTCCAATTCAGATTAACCGGATGGCCATCTTGATGAATCCAAATTAAGGAATTGCCGTTCAAAATTGAAGACTTTGGAGAAGAAAGTTCAAAAACCAAAAAAAGAAAGAATTGATGTTCCAAAAATTGTGCGTGAAAAAGAAAGTTCGGCAGAGAAGAAGTGATTCGGATCGAAGTCCAAAAAGAAGCGAGCAAGAGCTGAAGCTCTAAACTTCACAAACCAAAAAAAAAAGATAACTAAAGATCTGAGCTCAGTGTGAACTCTTATCACCTGGATGGGAGGAGGGGGGTCTGCAGGCAAAGAGGGGTGCTGCCCACGGGTGACTCTGACCGGAGGATTTGTTTAAACTAAACCGAGTTTACTCAATAAGATTAAGAATAAGAATCTAAACATATCAGTAGTGAGACAAGTGGAGACAGCACTGTTAGGAAGCTCTACGGACCACTCTGATTACTTCATACACGTCACCATACATTCATTTCGATATTATTTCTATCAGATCCACGTTGATGTAGGTTCACGTCATATATTTAGACAAACATTTCTATCGGATTCATGTTGAGATGAAAGTCACACCATCTGGGAACATCCTCAGTCAATCCCAGCCTGTAGGTGAACAAAACCATGTTATACAGTCAACATTCTTAATAAGGCATATTTTACGACTTTGCAGAGACTGGTTTCGGTCACAGTTCATGTCTTAGGGGTCAATTCATAGATAGCAGAGTGTTCTGTTTCCGCTTGATTGTTTATTCCAGGTATTGTAAAAGTTCATAATATCCTGTCTGAGAGGGAGACTTAAGTCATTGATCAGTTCCTTTGTTCCTTGGTAAAAGTAATGTTAATCCACAGTCCTGAGTCCTGCAGGAAGAGAGGTTGTAAAACGTGGCTGCTGATAACGGCTACAAGGGAATGACATGCAGGAAAGGAGCAACAGATCGGATTTAAACCCAGGCCGTCCGCTTGGAAGACCATAGCTTCCGTACATGGTGCGCTGGTTGTGCACTAACTAATGCGCCACCAGTGCCCCATGTTCTTTATTTTAAACATTTTTTTTTACATTTTAAGATTGAGAATTATACTATGATTTAAAAACACAACATTTAACAAACAACAAGAGTTTCCTTCTACACTGTTTTATATTTATGTTTTACACCGAAGACAATTCATCTTACCAGTGTTAACCTCTGAATGACTATGTGCAGTGACAGTCATAGTTCAGTCAGTTATGTGTTTTTTTTTTTGTTTGTTTGTTTTTTTGGGCTTTTTGTGCCTTCAGTGGAGAGATAGGACAGTGGACAGGGATAGTCTCCCCACCTCCCCTCTGACAGGGATAGTCTCCCCCCCTCCCCTCTGACAGGGATAGTCTCCCCACCTCCCCTCTGACAGGGATAGTCTCCCCCCCTCCCCTCTGACAGGGATAGTCCCCTGCTGTGAGGAGCATATGTGAACGACTAGTTCGGGAGAATCTCTGGAGAAGTCCTCCTGTAAATATCTAGATATTATCCGGAGTGCATATGTGAAAACGACTTATTTTACCACATTTCACCAGCCCATTTGACCTGTTTATTGGAGGCCCAGGTTAAATAGCCATTTTTTTAAATTGTATTTCTATAGCACACATAAGAACACATCAAATAGGATTACAAAAATATAAAAGGTGTGTCAGGAGGTTTACAGAGGTCAAGAAGCCAACAGGCTTATACAAGGGACCTCACCTCTTAAGAGACAAAGAGAAAGAAAACAAAACAACTAAGAAAAGAGAATTACACAATTTCAAAACTAAATTAACTATACACATATACATACACACACAATTACACACATACATACATACATGCATACAATAAAAAGAGTGAAAATTTAAACCACTATCAGCTAATAGGGTGGCTGTGACTCAGTTGGTAGAGTCGTCGCCGCTCAACCGGAAGGTCGAGGGATCGATCCCCAGCTGAGTAACATGTCCGATGTGTCCTTGGGCAAGACACTTAACCCTGAATTGCCCCCGCTGCTTCAGTGGTGGTGTATGAATGGATTAGTTACTTCTGATGATACTACACATTGATCACTACCATCAGTGTGTGAAAGGCTATGAGTGAGTGTGTGTGACATGTGGTGTAAAAAGTGCTTTGAGTAGTCGGAAGACTAGAAAAGCGCTATATAAGCTCAAGTCCATTTACCATTTCCTCAATGAAATAGGCATTAATTTTTTGAAAAGGTAGAGTGAATGAGTGAGTTAATGGGAAGAAAAAAATAAATAATAATATATATATATACAGTGGGTACGGAAAGTATTCAGACCCCTTTACATTTTTCACTCTGTTTCATTGCAGCCATTTGCTAAAATCAAAAAAGTTCATTTTATTTCTCATTAATGTACACTCAGCACCCCATCTTCACAGAAAAAAAACAGAAATGTAGAAATTTTTGCAAATTTATTAAAAAAGAAAAACTGAAATATCACATGGTCATAAGTATTCAGACCCTTTGCTGTGACACTCATATTTAACTCACATGCTGTCCATTTCTTCTGATCCTCCTTGAGATGGTTCTGCTCCTTCATTGGAGTCCAGCTGTGTTTAATTAAACTGATTGGACTTGATTAGGAAAGGCACACACCTGTAGAGATTTCTGATGAGACGATGAGAAAAGTGACAATTTGTCTCTCTACTCAAGAGACAAAAGACCAAAACTGATGACGATGATTTCAAGGGTTTTAAATATTTCTGTATGTATGATGGATGTGTAAATATGGGCATAAAAACAACAAGGGGTGGTAATCGCTAAACCTGCCTAGCATGCCCCTACTGCCTTCAAACAGCTTTCAGTTCATCATTTTGTGCTTTCCGGCAATTTGATTGTTATTCTGCTCCAGTGTCACAATGAAGAATCCTTGACAACATGCAGCACTCATGATTTCTGCAGCACTCTTCATTATTAACCAGGACACGTCACACTGTCAGTCTTTTATTGGACTCAGAGCCGAGCTGCTATCCACTGTCAGGACCAGTGTTACATCTGAGACGCCAGCTGACTGTAATCAGCTGTGAATAAACCAGGGCTGTTTTCGAAACCACATACTATACTACTAGTACATACTGATTTGGCCAAAATGCAGTATGCAGTATGCCAAAAATACCAGGATGTCATACTGATTCGGGAAAAATGTACAGTATGCATTGGACCAGTCTACCTCGCATACTGTTTCCCACAATGCAAAGTGCCAGGTCAGAGATCAAAATGCCGGAGCGTAGCTGTTTGAACTCGTCGGTGGCGGTGACTGAATATCTTTCCACATTATGGACATGAACCAATAACAAATATGACATGTTCATATATTTATATGTATTACCTGCTTTTCAGACTTTGTGTCCCAGCTGGACAAGCAGCTGCAGTTACAGGGTCCTTGGCTTGCTCTTCATATTATTCACAGCTGAGTAAAATTTAAACCTGAATGTCTGAAAAGTATTCTACAATTTTAATAGCATGCCAATCATATTTCAACCCAGGGCATTGTGTATAAATGAATATTTGAGAGATTGTAGACTTGTTTTTTTAATTATGTTAATTACCTCCAGATGGGCTGTTGTTAACTTCCACATTCCAGGACCGGAAACCAGTTTGACCGTGCCAAGCATACTGCAAAATAACCGACGACTGGCAGTACGAACTCAGTATGCAGTAAACAGTATATACTGCATACTTATTTAGATAGTAGTATGTAGTACGCGGTTTCTAAAACAGCCTAGCCGATACCAGAGGGCCATCACTAAACAGGCTCCTCTATAAAAGTCTATACAGTGGCTGTGCCCGACATCACTCACTCATTCCCTCCTCGCTGTACACTGAGTTATATTTAGTGGACTATATAGTGCAATCATTCGGCACTATTGCTCACTCTCCCGCCGCAGACAGTGACTTCATTGCTGTCGCACAACTTAAACATGCATCTAAACTCCAGGCCGAGGATCAATAATAACTGTAAATAACATGAATTTCAGTGGATACGTATATTATACTGAGATATTTTCACAAAGCAGTTAAAAATAATAAATAAATGTAAAATACTTAATTATCAATTAAATGATTTGACATATTTTCTCACCAAAACTCTTTTTTTTTGTACTTACAGACTCTGATCTCTTGCCTGTCATCATCATTATGACTTCAGTAAAAATGCCCAAATATGAAAAATGTGTGTTTCTGTGTTCATGTGATGGCTCCTATCGTCCGTCTGAGTCAAACGCCATACGCAAAAAGCTTTGAACCGCAATGCATGATGTTATATATGGCTTGGATAGTGACCATCAGTTGTACACTACTTTTCACAATACATTGTGTGATACAATGAGTGGACTACATATTCACTAGTGAATAGTGAGTGATTTCGGACACAGTGTTTCAAGTTAAAGAAGTATTCATGTTCTAGAAATTATCCAAACATGCAATTATTAAATATTAACAGGTTAATAAAATTATTGCTGGTCTGATAATGTGGCCTTTAAAGGCTTTATATGTGATTTTTCACACTTAAATATAATATAAATCAAGTATATCCTCTGAAAATAACTCTGTGAGTCATGACTGTCCCACTGTGATGTTTTCAGAGTTTTCAGAGTCCTATCTTCACTTTGTTTACGTCGCCAGGACGGCCGGCTGACTCCTCCCCTCGCGTATAAAAGTTGTTTAATTGAGGGACTAGAGAAAAGAAGAATAACATACTGTACTCACTGCTTAACTGTGTTTCTAGATCACGCTCATTTCAGGTAAATTTACATGCAGTGTGAAGATACGAGCATAATAAAGATCACTAGCATTAGCATGCTAACACAACAATGCAGCGCAAGTTGATTTGGTTTCATGCTGGTGCTCAAGGGCGACATCTGCTGGATCAAAAAAATCACATATAGAGCCTTTAAATTATTCCTTGACAAAGTGGTCTGTAATGAGTACATTCATGAAATGGACTGGAAAGAGAACGAAGTACAAGAATATTAACACAATATCACACAAAGCCAAAGGCTATTATTATTTGAATTTATTTGTATTTATTTATATATATATATATATATATATATATATATATATATATAATATGCTATTTCCTTAATCTTTACTGTGCCAAAAATGTGAATACAAAAATAAGTTAAAAAGAAATTAAAATGATGGTGGTCCAGTTTATTTGAAGTGATGGTAGAAAAAATGATCTGACCCATTGTTTTAGAAATAGTTTCACACCACCAATTGAAATGCATTGACTTTTTAAAGTCGTGCGAACAGCTAGCATCTTAAAATTTAACTTTTCCCTCAAATTATAACCCCTCTCTGTCAAAAAAAAGTTTTTGAATATTACCTGGTAGCAGTTTGTTTCTTGCTTTGAACATGATTTGTGCCACTTGATAGTCAACCAGGTCAATGAACTTTATAGTACGGCAATGTAAAAAAAGGAGATTGGTGTGATCATAATATCCTGCTTTATTGATTGTTCTTATGGCTTGTTTTTGAAGTGTGACTAGTGGTAGCAGTGATCTTTTGTAAGTGGTCCCCCAGACCTCCACACAGTAATTTAAATAAGGTAAGATCATTGAACAGTAGAGAATATGCAATGATTTGTGATCCAATATATGCTTTGCTTTACACAGGACTGAGATGCTACGTGACAGTTTAGATTTAACATGTTTTATGTGAGGTTTCCAGCAGCTCTTCAAACATTGCCCTTTTAAAAATCCATGAATTCCCCGGGAATATGTTGCATAGCATGCATGTCGTTGCCTTTGGCATTCAGTTAAAAAGAGAACACTCTGTCCCAAATAGCCAGACAAACAAAAACATATATTATGCACATGAAGATGTGCGTCCAAACATGAAGAGAAAACTGTCATTGCCAAAATCTTCATGGGAAATTCCTGCTTCCCATCTCATATGGAGGGCTGGTGGTACTACAGGCCTCTACACGCACCAGACAACAGATGATAAGGTAACGAAGGAAGGAAATGCTCCATCCATAGTTCTGTGTACTCTCAGTCAATGCCTTTAATCAATATCTTTAAGTGCCCTCCTTACTATGTTTTCCCTGTTTTTTTACAAGAGGTATTTTTGGATCAAAGCTGTTGCTTGAGGGCTTTCTCTACATCTCAAAGTTGGAAGCTATGATGTTCACTCCCCTTTTTATGACCATGTCCATAATGGAATCATCCAGTCTTCAAGGAAAGTAGGTTACAGCTTAATTCCTGTCCTGTGTGGTCGATATTCTTGTAAACCTGTGCTGTTGTGATAACAAATCCTGTTAATTTGTGCAGCAAAGGCAGAGGGCTGACAGCACTTTAATCTGGAAATTAATCAGTAGGACTTCTCAGCAGAGCCAGAGCTCATCAACATGGTGTTAATAAAATGGCTTTTCAACAGCATCTATCCCTGCTTTGTGCTAAACTAGACCGTGATTCTTTTACAGTGTAGAAAATGAAGAACTGGTAGTTAGTTATTAATGTATAAGTTCATGTTGCCTGACAGCAAGAATTCATAGTATGTCTTCTTCAGCAGTCTTCTTTTGATTAATCGGTCAAGGAACATTAGCTCATGGACTATCACAAGCAAATAAGCTGGGATGCTAAAGTGGCAGTTGATTTGTCACTTAATATACACAGAATGAATAAAATCAGTAAGTGGAAGTTTCAAAGTGCTGCAGTAAGAGTTATAAAAGCAAACTTCAACAAGGAGAGGAGGACCTACTCTTCCCCCACACAGTTGTGAGGCTGAGTGTGACCTGAGTGTTTGATCTAAAAATCCAGACTTTGTAATCCACCTGAGCTATACAAATATGAAAAACAACTTTATAGCAACTTATCTAATGAACTACATAGTAAACATTTAAACTATGGACTTTGTAACAATACTTGTAAACTTTTGAAGCAGTTAGTATACAAACACATCCACCGTTAATTATACAGTATGATTCTTCCATCGTAAATCAGACTAATAATAAAAGCAAGAACATTTGTGTACACTCTTGATAAACGTGCAGCCTTGAGCCAACTGGATGTGTAAGCCTGAAGACATACTGTCTGATAAACTTGCACATGAAATATTTGTCTTGATTAAAATCTGGCGTCAGCACATTTTACTGATGAAGGATACCAGTGTGGTTTGTAAACAAACGTGTTTTACCACAGATGTATCTAAAAGCAGAATCAAAAAAAGCTCTGGCTCCTGTCTCTGCATGAGGAGGAGGAGGAGGAGGAGGAGGAGGAGTTGTCTAAAAAAGTGAAGAACGCTTGTGAGTTATGAGAGAAATAATCTAACAGTAAAGCACAAAACAGCATCGCCTGGGTTAATACTGTCTGTGGAGTCATATTCACGACTAAACAAAAGTTCGGTTCACAAGGGGCATAAAACCTGCGGAAGCGGCTACAGAAAGGCAGACTGGACAATTTTTTTTTTCACCTGCCTGAGTTATTACTGATCATCACAGTATCTTTTTTTAAATACTGCTGAGAAATGAAGAAGTCCTTTCTATTGAGCTGTGTTCTTTTGTGGGCGATCATACGGCAGGCCAACATGCAGGTTTCTTTACCTGCCACAGGTGAGTTCATTATATAAGTTATATACAACAACACAAATCATAAAAAAAGGTAGGCTACAGATCTGTTGCTGAATGAAGCATGGACAAGACAGGGACCCTCGTGGACAAATACAAAGTTGATCGCATTGCACTGTTTCATTACTTTTAATTATAGGGCATAATGGGTGTGTCTTTTATGGTCGATATTCACAGTGTATTATTATCAAAATAACTGTCTGTCATAGTCATAATGGCTGTGCTAAATGACTGACATTCATTTTAATGTCAGTATTAGGAAACAGATCAGTTTATCTGTCTTGAATAGGTCCCATATTCGCAATATCTGAATGCCTCTGTAAGTGCAGCTTCAATATTTAACTGTGTAAAATGAAGTTGTTAGAATCTCTCTTTGTCTCACACCTAAAATGGCTCTTATGCGTCAAGGAATTTTTATAAAATTATTATTTAATAATACTACTAGTAATAATAACTATAATGATAATAATAGGCTATTAAAGTACATGACAGAGGGTATTATTTAACTTTCTTCCTTCACTGTTTTTGGGGCTTTAGGGGACAAGGATCCAGGTGGGCAAACTGGATTTTAGTTGTTTGGTGACGTCCCATGGAACAAAGGATTAAAAAGTATTAACTGTACCACGCTTTGGAAAAATTTGTCTTTCCAAATAATGACGTCATTAGACATATTACAGCCAAACTGGGGCTCAGCTTTAAAACATATGTAGTGTACCCACCAGCAAGGGTGTGGTGCTGCATTTATTGCCTGAGTGATTTTTACTATTCAAGGTTGGAGCAATTACTCTAAATCAACAACTTCTTTCCAAGCTTACCTGTTGTATTCCCATGTCTCATTTTCCATTTTTATTTAACTTAAATACGTTAACTGAATATTTTTTGATGCAGAGTATAAAATGTTGCCATTTATAAAAAAAACTTGTCATATTCCTAAAAAGGGGAATTTTTTGGTGGCCCTAAACAAAGTAATTACTGGTTTGAGTGAAAGAATACCTTTCAATGAAACAAAAATGACATGGCGTTTGTCCTCCTGTTTGTGCACAGTGATAAACTGCTGTGAAGGGGATATACTCCTCCTACTGGACTCTTCGGGAAGTATAGCAAACTATGAGTTCTCCCGCTTGTTGCAGTTTACTGCTGAGCTCCTTCACCCCTTCACATTGGGCCGTGGGCACGTAAGAGTCGGCCTGCTACAGGTGGGCACACAACCAAACCTTGAGTTCAGCCTGGATGTACACAGCACTCAGGAGAGCCTGCAAAAAGCTCTGCGGAGAGTCAACCAGCTGCAGGGAGACACAAAAACAGAAGCTGCACTTAGAGTCGCCCTCGAGCTTCTGTCAAAGATGGAGAATAATGTTCCAAAGATACTGTTGTGGCTGACTGATGGTGTGCAGCCTGGCGATGTGGATGAGCTGATGACAGAGCTTAAGGCGCAGGGAGTTTATGTGTTAGCTGTGTTTACAGTACATGGCAACTATCAGGTGTTACAGCGTGCAATTACACCACCTCTGGAGTCTCACCTCTACTCTGTCGACATAAACAACATTGAAATCATCACTGAGGACCTAAGGGAGGCAATCATCGGTATGTGTGTGTTTGAAATAGAACTGAAAAATTATTCACTCAGTGTTGATATTTGGTCTTTTCTCATTTAACTGTCATTCCTCTTGTTTTTTTTTATCTGTAGAAATAATTCGAGCAGAGATGCTGCGTGTAGTTCACTTGACTTCCTCCAGTGCCGTGCTGTAGTGGCGTCCTGTTCTGAGCACAGGCGATGGTTACTATGAACTCTACTACATCTCTGAATTGATATCAGACTCTGAGATTAGACGTATTTTACCGGGCGACTCTAGCTGGGCAGAGATAATAAACCTGCAGCCTGACACTTCTTACAAAGCCTTCCTCTGCCCAGAGTCCAACCAGAGGCTGTTTAACACACTGTCTGTCAGCTTTCACACACTTCCAGGTGAGAGGATGCACTGGATTTGATTTGATTATTCTTTAATGCACTCGAGAAATCATTCTTTCTGTATAGTATAAAATAGCAAAAGAGTGGTAGTAGAACTGCATAAAAACTGACATATATACTCCATTTGGTTGCTGTTACAGATATTTTGGTCATTTTTAAGATCCTGCTTAGTAGAAGGAGTTTTTTTAATTGTCATGAAACTGAAGACATTTGTATTTTCATTTTTACATTGGACATGTATTATTAGTATTCAGTGTCTAATGTCCCCCTTCTTCCAATGCTCTCCTCAGATGTTTTAAGCCCAGTGGTGGTCTCCCTGTCAGATTCCGGCCCACATCAGATCCGTGTGAGCTGGGGTCCCTTGCAGCCAGCCGAGTCCTTAGATATGTGGTTGAATATGGAACTATTCCAAGCGGATCAGTTCAGACTTTGGTGTTAAACAGCCAGCAAGGCCAGCAAACAGGCCTTGCTGACCGGCCTGGCTCCTGGCACTCAGTACCTGGTTACAGTCAGCGCTCTTCATGTTAGTGGAAAGGAAAGAGCCATGTCTGTAAAGGCATGCACTCAGGAGGGTAAGCTTTCAATTTGAGGTTTCTGTGTGTTTAATTGACTTTCTGTCAGTTGGTCATCTTTCCAGATGGTTTAGATTGCTTTAGTCAAAAGCGTTTATTCATTTGATCTCTTCATAAAAAGCTTACCTTAAGAGTTTTTTTGTGAATCATTCATCTGACGACGTAGATTCAGAAACAGACAATTCAGACAACTTTTTTTTTTATCAGTGTGCATGGACCAAGGCGCACACTGGCACTCTGGCACCCTCGTGTTTCCACTTCATTTATGACACACACAAGGGCCAGGCAAGGATTAAAATAAGCATACATTTTAAACAATAAATAAATAAATAAACAAATGAATTAATTAATAAATAAGGCATGGATGGCTAGGATGCATTGCACTTCACACTATATGACAACATTCTAAGAATGTATGTGTATATGTAAGGATCACATGTAGAACCACTAACAAGGAATACTATAAAATAATACAATAAAGCTTTCATTATAAACAACTGCTTTCAAGGTTGAACAGCCTGAAAGTAGAATAAATTAAAGAGTTAGAATATCAGTTTGTTTTCCTTAAAGTGTTGCCCTGAGGGCAAACCTGCACAGCTTTTACTGGAAGCCCTCCATCTCCTCTGCCTACCTGCCTCCTACCTCTCGGGGAACACAACTCACACACCTTGCACCAAGCAGCCGAGTGTGCGTGTCACCAGTTTACAGCTCTGGTCAAGGAGATGGGATATGCTGCACTGCAGAGACCCACACAGGTTGGCTGAGCTGATTACTTCTATCTGCTTTTTTTTTCGTAATACATGAAATCCTGTTCACACTTTGTCAATATCACATCATTGAATAAACCAAAAGTGATGTTTCTCTGTCTCTTCTCTTTGTTAGAATCCAGAAAGACTGATTAATTATCAGGTAGCTGGGGCAAAAACATGGGATTTCAATTCGCTGATGCACAGGACTGGACTGACTCTACCTGCACAATGACTGAGCAAAAACCTGGAATGGTTATTAGTTTTTATCTCCAGCGAGTCCACCAACTTTGCAAAAGGTCTGTCCACCAACAAAGTTGTTTGTTGGAATAAAATCAGGAACATACAAAGCAGAATAATATTTAAAATTTTCATGCAAGTTTTTGAAGAATGAGGGTACATTTGATTATATCTCAGTGACAGCTTCAGCCCCGGGTCATATTAACAATTCAGGGCTTTCACGCAGCTGGCATGAGCAGTGCATCTCGTGTCGGAACTCTAATGAACAGCTGACAGGGTGATGGCTTTAGTGTGTGAAGGATAAGTCCCGTGTCATTGTAGTCACAGAGACTGCATGTAGGATGTGTCTCTTCTATCAGTTCTGTCCTTCTTAATTAGCCCATAAATAGTAATTTACAGTTCCTTACCTCAGGGATGAAGTCATGTGGACTTAATATAAAGGAAGAAAACATTTCCAAAAGTCATCCTGTCCATATACTTTGCAGAAAAAGCAATTAGAAAAGACAGAATGAAGACTCCCATCCGTTGAGATGGCAAGTGAAACCTGTGCTAAAATGCTTACAAAATCAAGCACTAGCCCAGGCAGATCCAAATATCAAACATTTCTCCATTCACAACTCACCAAAGTCTTAGTGTTTACAGTTCCTTGTATGACTAAGGTAACGTTGTAGCTGAAATGGTTATACAAAGACAATCATTTCAATAGCAGTTAATTGGTTTACTTTGTTAATGTTGTTAATTTAAGCAAGTCAGCCTTCTCGGGGAATAATGTTGGCTCAGACCCTTCTTGTAGACGGCCTTGGTGTTCTTTGACCAGTCCAGTTTATTGTCCAGATACGTGTAATCCTGCACAATGTCCACACTGACCCCTGAATGGAGACAGAGGTCACCGGTGCTTTTACCCTCCTCAGATCCACCACTATTTCCTTGGTCATTGTCACATGGTGCTGGAGAAGGTCTCCTCACACCATGTGACAAAGTCACCCATCACAACCCTGTACTCAGCCTCCTCACCCTCACTGATACAACCAACTAGAGCCGGATCGTCAGAAACCTTCTGAAGGAAGGGAGACAGGGCCGTCCCCTGTGGGGCCCCAGTGTTGCTGATCACTCTGTCTGACTCACAGTGTTGTAGGTGCACACATACTGTGGTTAGCAAGTCAGTCGACAATCCAGGACACTAGAGGAGCCTCGACCTAGCACCCTCGTCATCTTCTCAGCCATGAAAGAAAGCCTGATGGTGTCAAAAGCACTGGGGAAGTAAAAAAAAAAAACATTACCCTAACTGTTCGGCTTGTCCAGGAGACTGTAGACTTGGTTTAGTAAGGAGGTGATGGCATCCTCCATCCCCAGTCGGGCTGGTAGGAAATATGGAGGGGATCCAAGAGGGGCTTAGTCACTCCTAGTTCTTCATGATGTCAGACGTCAAGTGGGTGAGAAGGACCAGCTGGAGTTTTCGCTCCAGGTTCCTCCTGTAGGTGTCCTTGGCATCCTTGGTTGACATATCTGAAAGCCCTCTTCTTAGCATTCAGAATGGCCTTGATGTCCTTTGTTATCCTATTCTATGTTATAGTTACTGCTTCCCTGAATGTTTGGGGAATATTAAAGATCAATCTTTAAAAATAATCAATGTTAGTCTGTTCCGGATCATCACTTTAGATACATAGTCACTTGAATAACTTGGCTTTTTCCCGACTGTTGAAGTGTAGCATGCCGGCTCTTGATTAGTCTCACCTTCCTGTGTTTGGCTGCTCACTTTAGTATAGCTACTGGAACCTGGTACTCAATACTGGACTCACATTGTGCCTGGTTTCTAGCTATTCTGAAACTCAGACTCATCACAATCTGATAAAATGTTTTTGTGTGTCGATTGCTCAACTACGGTTTTGTTACAAACTTCACCAGTCTGTGCTTCTGCACTTTTCCGCTGCCAGGATATTAGACCATGTATGCCGGGCTGTGCTTATCATACCAAATAAAGATTCCCTTTTCACATCTTGAGTCAACTTTTTCATTCTGGATAGCATAGGCCTAATTTCTGTCAGCTTTAAGTAAGGCGTCTGTTAAATCGATTGTTCAAAATATGTTATGGACTCCTTAATCAAAAAAAAAATAAACCAAGGCTAAAAAACAACGTGACAGAATACATATAAGGACACCACACAGATTTAAAGTTTAACCCTGAGCTTTATTCAATTTAAACATCATTCTATTATTCTAGTTTCATTCATTCTTTTTTTTAATCAGCACTTGAATATTGGCCATTTTCACAAAAAAAGCCAAAAAGCAGAGAAAACAGCACTTTTGTAAAAGACACAATTTTCAATGTTTAATTTTTTTTTTCACTTTCATATGGTAACTAGTTATATTTAACAATAAATAAATAAAAATTAAAACATAACATTCTAAATTCTTATTGAATAGTAGTGTAAAATTCCCCAAAATGATAGGGGGCTCCACAACATTTATAAACGTGAGACATCTTACTAACTTCACAAATTTACACATTGTTCTTCAGTTATACATTCAGAAATAATTTCTTCCTTATTGTTTAACTTTTCTTTTAACAAACACTTCTATATTGGTCACTTTCAACAATAACAAAAAATAGGGATGTGTCGTTTGTGAACGATTCGTTCAAAAAGAATGAATCATCTGAGTGAAGGAAATGAACTGAATCACTTACTGAAAAGAGTCGTTCATTTCTCAAATTCAGTTGCGCTCTCCTCTCTCCCGTCTCGTGTCTCTCTCTCTAGACTGTAAGAGTCTCCCTTTCATGTTAGTGATATTGTGTTCCCTTCTGTCTGTTTGTATTGTGTCCCTGCAGGTTGCTGCTAGGCAGAGTTCTGCTGCACCTGGGCAGACGTGGCCAGTCTCCCAGGTGGAGGCTATTTAAGAGCCGGGCTGATAACCTCACTGTGTGGCATCCATCCTCGGTGTAGCACCATTGCAAAATTGAATCGTTTGTTGTTTGTCTTTTGGACAATAAACCTTAAAACATTGTTAAAAGCCATACTTTTTTGTATTTTGTCAGGCCTTAAGAGCCGGGTCGTGACAGATACCTACTGACTAAACGAACAGGACGGAGTCAGTCGGGAGCTCTGTGTCGCTCAAGCCCGCCCCTACATCTCCCTCTCATGTCTCCAAAATTGAGGAAGTAGCAAATATTTTATTGAACATTTAGGTGTCGCGAAAATGTACGTGCTTTTTTATAGCTGCTTTGGTTTGCATACGGCTTATTTATCCAACTTAATTTCACTCAGCTGACTGTTTTAGTAGCCTGTGTGTGTGACTTGCAGTCTCGCACGTTCACTGAACTGTAGTACTGCAGGAGTCCTGATTCTCTCTCTCTCTCTCGCGGCATCAGTCAGTCAGAGCTCTGAGTCTCTCTCTCCCTCTCAGTCAGTCGTTCACTGAACGTACTGAACGGGAGGTCCAAGTGTCTCTCTCCCTGTTACGCCCCTACACAAACCCACCACTAAATGCTATCCTTGAGTCTGACTCTAAGGCCAGTGAGCCTGTAACTTCATGCCTCTCCTTACGTGTTGCGTAAACGTGAAGGTATATCTTGCCTTATCTGAATGTGTGTGCAACTGTCTGTTTGAGGGGTGCATGTAGGTGACTCACCGCCAAGATCCTCGTATGTGCCGCGACTGTGACATGTTAAAAAGGAATGCACTTACAGTTAAGAATAAAACACAGAGTTCATGATCTGTTACAGGGTTAAATAATTGATTGTGGATAAAAACATTGCATAGTCACAAGAAGTTATATAGAGAGTGATTATAAAGTATAAATAAGTTAAAATGCTTAAATATCAGTTTTATGTTAAAAGAAAAGGTTAAAGATGCTGAAATATTTAATAGACATGATTTAGTTCATTCTTTATTGTTAAAAGTAAGATTTGGTGATGTGTATCTGTGATCTACTGACTTGTCTGAGTTAGATTATCTGGGAGCGATTGCTTTTGTCTCCGCCCACATACCAGGAGAAATCGTGGTGTTTTCCTCATTACACTAAACTCTCTTGATGAGTAAACACAACTGAATCACTCTCGTGATTATTTCTCTCCTTATTCAGGTATGTTTATGGTCATAAACACAGCTAACATGTCCGAAATAACTTACTAACAAGTAAAGAGTTTCATGACTAAGTAATTTCGATGTTTGAGTAAGTTTAAAGTTAAGTTTCAGAACATTAAGTTTGCTAGCATACGAGCCCGTGCTCAGAGCCACAGCACAACCCGTAGCTGCATCGCAGTGTGTTCTGTGTAGTACCAGCTCACTCGGACAGCCCGATCCACGGAGTCACTTGGGTATGATCTCCTCCGCCAGCCCTCTCTTTCATATCAGTTTAGTTCATGTGTAAAAAGAACCCGAGAAGTGTTGACACAAAAACAAACGTTACTTCAGATTCAGTCTCTCAGGTGTCTGCGTCCTCGCGTCTCCCTCGTGGTGTCTCTTCGACTCAAAACCAATTTCCGCCGGCTCCTCTGCAGGTTCTGCTAATGAAGGTTACAGAGACAGAGCCACCACACCCCCCTCAGGTGTGTCATCAGTACTGACCCTGCTTCTCCTCCTTCCAACCACGCCTACCACTAAAGACACTGAAGTGAATCCTCCTAAAGCATCATAACACTCCCTCTCAGTCAGTCGTTCACTGAACGTACTGAACGGGAGGTCCGAGTCTCTCTCTCCCTCTCAGTCAGTCAGTCAGTGATTTGTTCACTGAACGTACTGAACGGGAGGTCCGAGTCTCTCTCTCCCTCTCAGTCAGTCAGTCAGTGATTCGTTCACTGAACGTACTGAACGGGAGGTCCGAGTCTCCCTCGCCTGCTCAGTCAGTCAGTGATTCGTATACTGAGCGTACTAACAGAACATTCGGGGAAAATATAAATGATTGTTTTAGCAGCTTTCAGTTTGCAAACTGTAGCTAAATAAATTCTGATTAGCAGACAGAGCTAATCAGAATTAGCTCTGTCGAATCTTTTGAACGAATCATTTTACTGAACTGATTCTACTGATTCAGTAGCTGTGGGCAGCTCCGTCACTCTGGCATCTCTCCATTAGTGCATGTCCATAGGATCCTGTTTGTGCATGTGTGTGTATTTCAGCCTGTGTGTGTGTTGCATGACTTAGAGTGTAAAAACAGAAATTTCCCCTTGCAGGGATCAATAAAGTAAATCTTAATCTTCAGTACACTGAAAAGAACTGCTTTTCACATCACTAACAAAAAACATTTGTTTAACAAAAACCTGCGAAAACTGCATCTTCAAACACACTTCACGTGAATTTTTTTTTGTATTGAGTCACTTGTGCTGGAAATTTCTTGTTAACAATGCAAAAGAAAGGATCACGAGTCAATCAATGTCTTTGTTTAGTTTAATTCTTCTTGCAAGTAGAAGGAACAAAGCTTCAGAGTGTCAATACAGTCTGAAAGAAAGCTCGAAGTTGCTTGGGGTTATATACACATGCTTCACAGAAAAACCTTCATGCCTAAATAAGGATTGCAGATACAGGCGCAGTCAAATATCAAATACATTTGGTCATACATTTCAACACGTCTTTTGTTGAAAAACTGCTGAAAATAAAATTAGGCATTGAAATGTGTATTTGAGTGTTACACTGTGTAACAGTCCCCAAAATGTAAGGAGACACCACAACCTTGCAGTAGAAGGATGTCTCCTTCCGCAACCCCTTTTGTGCACGAACCCTGCACATTCTTAGTTGGGTGCTGCTTTTTGGCAGGATTTTGACAACACTTTGGATGAACGAGAGTAGAGTACTACATTTGCCCTGTGGGTTTTTAGCTTTGTAAATGACAAAAGCATTGAGCAAACCTATCTCAAAGAAATAGGTTTCAAATTTATTCGTCCACTTCCTGACAAATGGGTAGTACACTGACAAGGGTTTCAGTCTTTATTATTATTATTTCCTGGGTTTTGTTGTGTTTTGGTGTTCACCCTTGTTTCTGTCTTTCAGATCCTGCCCCTCTTGTCCCTGCCTTGTGTGTCAGCTCCGCCCTGATTACCCTCACCTGTGTCTCGTTGGTTCCTGATTGTCTGTGGTTTTAATCCCTGACTGTATCCAAATTGCCAAGTACCTACTCAATCTGTCAATAGGCAGTAGGCAGTACCTACTATCCGTGCTGTCTACTGTTTAGTGCCCACTGTTCAGTAGGCGCGCACAGTAGGCAGATATTTGTTCCTACGTTGTCTGAGTCATTCAGTAAGGAAGTGACGTCATTTACGTTCCCCGAACCGCCTGCATTCACCCATTTTTTTTTTGTTTAGCTTTATTCAAGAAGAGTAATGCGCATACAGTCAGGTAAAAAAAACAATATCACTATGTAAATCAAGTAAAAGACAGATTAAATAACCAAATCACATACAGTACGTAAAGGAAAGTACAAATGAAAGACAGTAATATACAGAATATAAAGTAAAATAAACCAATAAAGACACATTTAAATAGTGAAATCATTATTTAAATAGAGGGGAAAAGGTTTCATAATAATGCTGACATTTGTTAAATTTTCTGTTAATTAAAAGTAGTGATTTCAGTCGGGACTTTAAATTAAGATTAAATTAATCCACACTCGTTTGTTTTGATTTTGAGGCGGACGTGACGTGACGATTTAGGTTTAATTTCGCAAAGCATTGTGGGTGGTAAAATACAATTCATTTCCTGAAAGCACGCATCCGATCCATACTGCATAAAACCCGGAAGTTAGTATCCATACTGAAATGTTCAGTATACTGAGGTGGACCCAAAAAATGCATACTGAATGACCACGAAAGTTCAGTATACTGAAACTCCATACTGAATAGTACGTACTGCCTACTGAACAGTGGCTATTCGGAAAGGGCCTTGCATTGTAACCACGCGGCTGATCTTTTTTCCGCCACCATATTACTGTATTTAAAACCTATGTTTGGCTATTTAACCTCATTGAATAGTTTATGTAACACCGGTTATATCCAATGGGTGACGCTGCTGTACATAATTATCATTGTCTTAAAACTGTGGAAAATACCAGTAGTGACTCTGCGCTGCACAGCTCCTCAGAAATCTCACAGAATAAGAGCAAATGTCAGGGTAAAAACAAATATTTTCACATATCATTTGTAGACCCTGATCATGACTCAATCATATTTTAGTTGAAGGAAATAAATTTGACAACAAAATATATATCTACAATTCCTCACAAAACATGGGTCAACCACTCGGTTGAGTTGCCAGTCTACGCAAACGGCCTGGCTCAAGTCACTCATTTCTTATTTTGTTCACCTTTTCTAACCATTGCTACTCATTCAATTTGTTGAATAAATTATAGGTTATTTTAACAAGTTCTACTCTCTATGATGTTTATATATGAAAAAACTAAACATTTTGTTGCAGAAATGAAAGAAATCCATTCATGCCCAAAGTAACCCTAAACAGGCAAGTCAACCAGTTGGTTGCTATCTGCCCTCTCACCTCATAGACTGTAAATATTACACTTGCCTGCCTGGGAGCTGGAGACTGACGTCTTTCCTGCGCTGTCCACTTAGCCAATTCATTTTTGAGTTGGTTTGAATTATGATCACTTTTTACCACGGAAAGTTTGAAAACGAAAAGCCAAAGACCTTTTTGTCTTCATTTGAATTATGTCATACAATATGCATACATAGAGAGTAAAAGTATAATGCAAACTGGATGACTGAATATTCATTTTAAATATAGGTCAAATAATGCACCTACAGTGGGTACGGAAAGTATTCAGACCCCTTTACATTTTTCACTCTGTTTCATTGCAGCCATTTGCTAAAATCAAAAAAAGTTCATTTTATTTCTCATTAATGTACACTCAGCACCCCATCTTGACAGAAAAAAAAACAAATGTAGAAATTTCTGCAAATTTATTAAAAAAGAAAAACTGAAATATCACATGGTCATAAGTATTCAGACCCTTTGCTCAGTATTGAGTAGAAGCACCCTTTTGAGCTAGTACAGCCATGAGTCTTCTTGGGAATGATGCAACAAGTTTTTCACACCTGGATTTGGGGATCCTCTGCCATTCTTCCTTGCAGATCCTCTCCAGTTCTGTCAGGTTGGATGATGAACGTTGGTGGACAGCCATTTTCAGGTCTCTCCAGAGATGCTCAATTGGGTTTAGGTCAGGGCTCTGGCTGGGCCAGTCAAGAATGGTCACAGAGTTGTTCCGAAGCCACTCCTTTGTTATTTTAGCTGTGTGCTTAGGGTCATTGTCTTGTTGGAAGGTGAACCTTCAGCCCAGTCTGAGGTCCTGAGCACTCTGGAAGAGGTTTTCTTCCAGGATATCTCTGTACTTGGCCGCATTCATCTTTCCTTCAATTGCAACCAGTCGTCCTGTCCCTGCAGCTGAAAAACACCCCCATAGAATGATGCTGCCACCACCATGTTTCACTGTTGGGATTGTATTGGGCAGGTGATGAGCAGTGCCTGGTTTTCTCCACACATACCGCTTAGAATTAAAGCCAAAAAGTTCAATCTTGGTCTCATCAGACCAGAGAATCTTCGTTCTCATAGTCTGGGAGTCCTTCATGTGTTTTTTGGCTTTCACATGTCGTACACTGAGGAGAGGCTTCCGTCGGGCCACTCTGCCATAAAGCCCTGACTGGTGGAGGGCTGCAATGATAGTTGACTTTGTGGAACTTTCTCCCATCTCCCTACTGCATCTCTGGAGCTCAGCCACAGTGATCTTTGGGTTCTTCTTTACCTCTCTCACCAAGGCTCTTCTCCCACGATTGCTCAGTTTGGCTGGACGGCCAGGTCTGGGAAGAGTTCTGGTCATCCCAAACTTCTTCCATTTAAGGATTATGGAGGCCACTGTGCTCTTAGGAACCTTGAGTGCTGCAGAAATTCTTTTGTGACCTTGGCCAGATCTGTGCCTTGCCACAATTCTGTCTCTGAGCTCCTTGGGCAGTTCCTTCGACCTCATGATTCTCATTTGCTCTGACATGTATTGTGAGCTGTAAGGTCTTATATAGACAGGTGTGTGCCTTTCCTAATCAAGTCCAATCAGTTTAATTAAACACAGCTGGACTCCAATGAAGGAGCAGAACCATCTCAAGGAGGATCAGAAGAAATGGACAGCATGTGAGTTAAATATGAGTGTCACAGCAAAGGGTCTGAATACTTATGACCATGTGATATTTCAGTTTTTCTTTTTTAATAAATTTGCAAAAATTTCTACATTTCTGTTTTTTTTCTGTCAAGATGGGGTGCTGAGTGTACATTAATGAGAAATAAAATGAACTTTTTTGATTTTAGCAAATGGCTGCAATGAAACAGAGTGAAAAATGTAAAGGGGTCTGAATACTTTCCGTACCCACTGTATATTCTGAAAATTAAAACGTGTTTCTTTTGCTGTATTTTCATTTTAAAATGAGCTTTTTCATTTGAATTATGATACAAATTTAGCAGGGCATTTTTTGAAAATGATAAAGCAAATGTATGTTCTTTATTTTAATTTAGTCAAAGAATGTGCATTTTTGAAGTTGAAAACAAATTCAAATTAGATAATTAATCAGAATTTTATTTTTGAGTCAAATAATACACTCATATTCTGAAAATTAAAAAGCATTTCTGTTAATGCATTTGAATTTTCAAATTAGCTTTATCATTTGAATTTTGATCACTATTCGCTTCCATACTAAAACTGCTGAGGCCCATTATATCACCCAAACAGATTAAGTGTTTACTCACAGAAAAAAACAACTGTATTTTCCTGCTTTAAGATTAAAAGAAAAGGCTCCATTCACTTTCCCCCTCCTCAAAACCTTAATGGTAGTCATACTGTCATCAATTTGGTCAAATTCCAATGTGGGTGTAATCCCATTTTTTTCCCTAGAGGGCGCACTTTCATTCTCTGATAAAGAAATACTGTCTCCACTTGTCTCTCCTGTTCTCCACTTTGCCTATGTTCTCACAACGCTCCCTTTAACTCGGAGAGGGAGGCGGGTCTGGAATCGTTTTCCTCTTCTCTTCTCTGCTCTATTCAGCTGCTTGCAAGAAGTTCACAGCACACACTCAACTACACACACATGCAGTCAAACACATACATATGGACATGGACACACTTCCTCACGCTGAATGGTCTCTTTGGCTCCCCAGGTACTTTGTGGCTTTTTAGTTTCCAGGCAGAACCATTTAATTATTCAGACCCAAATCACACAGATGCACACAAACATATTCACACACACATCCACACACCCTGAAATTTACATGAAAAACGTACACATATTCACTAACAGATTTGCAACAATAGAATCTAAATCCAGTTTCCCTTGTGTAATTTATTTCTTCTCTATTTACCCTCTAATGAAGATCTTGTCACTCTTTTTGAGTGTTTCTGTTTAACTCCATGGTACACCAAATGTGTTCACAAAATGTTGTGGGTTTAATTATTACCCAACTATTACCCCAAGGTTGAGGGACGAGGGATGAAAGAAGAGAGAGCGAAGATTATGGAGGAGGTCTAGGGTCTGGGATGTGGCAGAAGAGGAGGAATGTAGCAGACAGAGGGTAAACATTGCCAGTAGCTTAAAAACACACACATGCAGACACATTTAAACACACACTGTTGAAAACAGGAGTGTTTCATTAAGAATTTCAACCGCCTGTCCCCATTCATCTGTCCAAACAGGTAAGTGCCGGCTTCTCTTCTGCTTCTCTTTTCTCTAATTGTAGAGCAAGTAAAAGTGGAAATGTATTAACGTGATTACTGCTGATTTCAAAATGCATAGTTGATCATCTCTTTATAGCCTTTGACCTTTTTTCCGTAAGATAATACTGCAAGTGAGAAAAGCAGGAAACTATATTGCATGCTGACAAAGTCAATCTTCCTGATTGTGCAAATCTTTAACAAACTGATGTGTCATATATCAACTGGGAGTCTTTGTGTGTTTGTGTCTTTACTTTCGTGCACATCAGCTTTGTTGGAATCACTGTTACTAACAAAAGCTGAGCATGCAGCTCTGTCTCACTTCACTCTTCTCTGTTTACTCAGTTTGAATTCAGAGAACTGTGTGTAAAAAAGCAACTTTCTAAACTGATGAAAATGGTTCAAAGTTAGTTCCTATTAAAAAAAATCTGATTCATTTGCTAAGATGATACATGGCAAAGACAGGCTGCCAATAGAAGGCGACATCTTTTGACCTTGTAATATATCTACTTTTTTATCTTTATTACTAAAGCTTCAGAACAACCTTAAGAGCTTACATTAATTTTGAAAGGTAGACATAAACACAATGGACAGAAGTATTGCTTTTATATTAGGTTTAGGGACAGATTAAACAAAGTTAAGAGTCTCCAGAAATACTGGAAAGACTCTAAGGGTGTTCTTAGAAACAGCAGTGGTTTGCACTACTTGCTAATTTTAGCATACTGCTAACAATGACGTTAGCTGTACACTAATCATATCAGTTTCTGAGTGTAGCTTAATATATCCTCAAACTTGCTTATTTGTATTATGAACAAATTACAGTTTAGGGAGTACCATTAGTTTTGCAGATCTGGTATCACGAACTAAAGTATTGTACTTCTAGAAAATGTGTCACTATGACAGTGCTGGAGAAAAAAAACGGGGTTCACTAATTTCATTACTATTTGTAATGAGATGCACATGAATATTGATACTAAGAAGAACTCTTACCAGCTTTCATGACATCCATCCATATGGTGCATGGTTTATGAGTCAAATCCATTAATGTTATCCAGCTGCTGGTGCTAAAGAAAAAAAGTCATATGATAACCACTCATTTTGATTTATTTTCAGTGAATTATTACCATTTGTGAATAGTTTCATAAAAAGTTCTTAAATATTGTTTAGCTATGTGTAAGTGATGACATCAGCCAGGTTGCAATCTTAAAACTATCCAAATGAGTGGTCACACTAATGCTGCAGCTTCAAACAACCAGGATCCTCCATTCCCCACAATTCAACTCGTTCAACATGTAGGCAAAGTGCCGACATCAGACTACAAACTGAATACCCTGGAGGCTTTCTATTACAGTATACAGCAGTTCCTATGCCCTAACCAAAACACTAATGTGCCTCACTGAAGAACTCAGAGTTGAAATTGTCATTAACATCACTTTGACACGTTAAAGGCTTTATATGTGATTTTTCACACTTGAATATAATATAAATCAAGTATATCCTCTGAAAATAACTCTGTGAGTCATGACTGTCTACAATGGGTGTAACACCCGAGCCCCACTGTCTGTGATGTTTTCAGAGTCCTATCTTCAGTTTGTTTACATCGCCACTAGCATTAGCATGCTAACACAACAATGCACCACAAGTTGTTTTGGTTTCATGCTGGTGCTCAAGGGCAACATCTGCTGGATCAAAAAGTTTCATATAAAGCCTTTAAATACTGTTTTTTCTTTATTTAACAGCTTTGTCTTCATATTCACTTTGCAGGAATACATAGCTCACCAGCTGTCTCCATGGCTCTCCTGTGCTGTACCATGTTGGTGCTGCTGTATGTTTTTGGCTCTGCTTCTGCCACTGTATTAGCTGGCATGGACTACGGGGGTGTTCCTCTGTGGATTAATCGCCTGTTGGGTGAGCCCAGTGTGCTGAGCCTGCAGGGGCGGATGGATCGAGCCTGGTTCAGAACCAACAACCCTCAGGCCTGCCCTGAACAGTGTGATTGCCCCATCCAGTGGCCCACAGCCCTTTACTGTGACCACAGAGTCCTGGCCGATGTCCCTGACAGCCTGCCAGAGAGAACTCAATACCTATTTCTTCAGGTAGGAAAAATACTCCCATGGGCACCGAGTGTGTTGTCTTTACAAAGTTCTGCCTCTATACCACAGGTCATTCATATGACCGAAGTTGCTGACCTCCAATGGCTAAACTGCATATATTGAATTTAAATCAAAGTAAAATAAAAAAACAAAACATTAATTTGGCATTTTTTTTTACCCTTTTGTATACTGTACTAGGGCAACAACATCTCGTCCCTGTCTTCCTTGTTTCTGGCCAACATCACTGGTCTGCGCTGGCTCATCCTGGACCACAACCAGTTACAGAGTGACACACTGGACCAGTCCGTCCTGCAGAACCAGACCAAGTTGCGCTACTTTTTCGCAAACCACAACCACCTGAGGTCCGTGCCCAGCACTCTACCGGCAGGACTCAAGCAGCTGCGTCTGTCCTACAACCAAATCAGCATCATCAGTCCCGGAACTTTCCAGAAACTTCATAACCTGACACTGCTGCTGCTGCAGGGAAACAGATTGCAAACCATCACGGAGAGAGACCTCAAAGGTAGTTCGATGTGTCATTTTCTATGTACATGAAGACTTACCTTTGTAGGGAAACAATTGAGATAGAGCAGAATAGCTTTATTCTGATCTCTTATACCTCTTAAATAACAAGCAAGTTACAAGTGACAAAAATGCTAAATGCAAAAAGATTTACACATAGCAGCTGTAGTTTCTTCCTTGTGTTGTGCAAGTGCCTGCAGATAATAGTAACGTTTTTTTTTTAAATTCTTCTTCAAGATTTATTTTTGGACTTTTTGTGCTTCTATGGTAGAGATAGGACGGTGGATAGAGTCTGACATCAGGGAGAGAGAGTAGGGAATGACATGCGGGAAAGGAGCCACAGGTTGGATTTGAACCCGGGCCACCCGCTTGGAGGACTACAGCCTCCACACATGGGGCACACGCACTAACCACTGCGCCACCAGTGCCACAATAGTTACGGTTTTAAGATGTTTTTGTTTTGTCCTGCAGCTCCTATATAATGCATCATCAAACTTCATTTGTTACTTTCAATTTTTTACACTTCCAAATGTAAAATGATTCACATTTAAATACAATAATATTTAAAAACCTGTATAGAAAAAAAACTGCAAGGCAAAGCCCAACAGCAGATCAGAAGTCAGTACCAATGTGCCTTAAATCATTTAATTGTGGTATGAAAAGATTGTTACACTAACAACCATGATACAATACTGTCACGATTGGAAAACAACGAGCAGAGGTGGACCCAAGTGCAGAATGAACTAAAAGTCTTTAATAAACAAAAACTTACTTCCAAGATTCAACAAAAAACACAGGGATCAAAAACAGGTAGCCACAGAGGCGCACGAGCAAAAACTGACATACCAACGAACAACATATCACAACATACAATGAACTGACACAGAAGAGCCGAAACACAGAGACTAAATAGAGGTACGGTAATCAGACACAGGTGAGACTAACAAGACACAGGTGAGGACAATCAGGGCAATCACACAGAGGCAGGAATACAAGAAACACTGAGGACAACTACTAACTAAATCATGAAACACTAAAGACACACAGAACTCAAGAATGAAACAAAAACACACTAGAACACAGAGATACACGAGGATAATGAATGACAAAACAAAACAGAAAACACTGAAGACAAAACTAGGAAACACACAAGGGAAAAACCAGCAACACTAGGGAACATTAACACAAGGGAAACACGCAACACTGGGATAAAACAGGGAAACTCAAATACAAAACCAAATCATGACAAATACCATCGTTAAGACATGTGATAATAATCATTTAGGATGCCACTTCTTTATTTGTCATGGTCTAATTCCCCAAACATAACGTTTGGCCTTGAGTCTGTCATTACTCATCAACACTGAATAATACAACAATTAAAGGCTCATTTTCAGTTGACACTCATTCTATCTGTTAGACAATTTTGCCATTGTAATATTTTTGTGTGTCCTCCCTTTATCTTCCAGGACTGGTTAGAATGAACCTGCTCGACCTCAGTGGGAATTTGTTTTTGTCCGTTCCCAGGCATTTACCCCCGTCTGTCCAGCAGCTCTATCTGTCCAATAACGCTCTCTCTGGGCTGGATGAGGAAAGCTTTCAGGGGTTTCTCCAACTGAAGTACCTTCGTCTAAGTCACTGTGGTCTGAAAAGCCATGACATCCCTCCACAGGCCTTCAACATCTCCAGCTTGGTTGAACTGGACCTTTCAAATAACAAACTTACGACTGTTCCGACTGTCCCCACCTCCCTGCAGTACCTTTACCTAGAGGCCAATGAAATACAAGGTGAGCTGAATGCAAACACAAAGGATCTGTTTACATCCAGTGTTAAGGTGTGTCTTTTTTATACTATAATTGTCATGCATTCTGAGAATTTAACACTTTAATTTAACCCTTAAGTGTTAAATATACCACAGTGTTGTTTTGATGACATAGTGTATTTTAAGACTAAATCCATTTCACTGGGTGTGTTTTTCATTTTATTTTACATTTACTGTGAAACATAAAAATGCACATTAACATATTTTACATTTAAAGTACTAACAGAGAAGTAAAGAGAAAAAACGTTTGAGCTAGACATCAAGAAAAAAATGGTCCCCTTAACATGACTTCTCTGAACCCTTTTTAAGCTAGCCAGCATGTTAAGCTACACTAGACAGCAAAATCTACAAGCTTCAATGACACAATCAATCAGTTCAAACCCCATTTGAAGTTAACACATTGTTTTTGTATACATTTTTACTGCCTATGTAAGTGAATAGACTTGGTTCTTACCTTTCTAAACTGAATATTCCAAACTCTGCATTTTTCCCTTCAGCCTAAGGAAAAATAACGATAAAAACAGGATGTGAAATTTAAAGGCTTTATATGTGATTTTATGATCCAGCAGATGTCGCCCTTGAGCACCAGCATGAAACCAAAACAACTTGTGCTGCATTGTTGTGTTAGCATGCTAATGCTAGCGATCTTTAATATGCTCGTATCTTCACACTGCATGTAAATTTACCTGAAATGAGCGTGATCTAGAAACACAGTTAAGCAGTGAGTACAGTATGTTATTCTTCTTTTCTCTAGTCCCTCAATTAAACAACTTTTATACGTGAGGGGAGGAGTCAGCCGGCCGTCCAGGCGATGCAAACAAAGTGAAGATAGGACTCTGAAAACTCTGAAAACATCACAGACAGTGGGACTCGGGTGTTACACCCATTGTAGACAGTCATGACTCACAGAGTTATTTTCAGAGGATATACTTGATTTCTATTACATTTAAGTGTGAAAACTCACATATAAAGCCTTTAAGATAGGAGTGTATGGCCTTGACTCACTGAAATAGCACTGTCCCTAGAGCTTATTCAGCAGCAAAGGGCCCCAATCAACACCCCTCAACTCAATGTAATGTAATCAAACAAAAATTACAGCTTTTGCTGTGTATAACACATTTTCCTTTACAGTCGAATGGTTTACAACTAAGGGCCTGATACACACAATGATTGTGCAGGTTTTATGCTTGAGAGACCTGTGCAAATTAATAAAAATATAACAGGGAATTAAATGCACCAATAATTGTGCTGAGTTGATGCAAAGCAAGCCCCAGTGAATAGATTCCACTGCAGATTAGAGTATTTGCTAATAAAATATAGAAAAACAGTTCTGTATAAGACACTCTTTACATTACCGTATTTTCCGCACTATAAGGCGCACTTAAAGCCTTTAATTTTCTCAAAAAACGACAGTGCGCCTTATAATCCGGAGCGCCTTATATATGGATCAATTGGTTAATTGGTTGATCCATACTGGTTGTACACGGCGCTCAGCGACACTGACTCGGATAATGACGAGAGGGAGCCGGGCATGTTGGATGCCGTACTCGCCCAACTGTTCAATTCGGACACTGAAGAAGAAGAATTCGAGGGATTCGTGGACGGGGAATGAACTGAAAAAGTGAGCTTTACGTGTTATACGTAACTGAACAATGTTGAGGTATGCACTAACGCAGGGGTGCCCAACCTTTTTTGAACCAAGATCTACTTTTAAAGTTACCAGTCTGCCGAGATCTACCAGTCCACATAGTGAGCCATAGCCTTTACCAACAGCCTACAAACGCATTTAATACTCACACAACAAACAGAAAATAATAAATGAGAGTTCTGTAAAAAATAATGCAGACTACAGACTACAGCAGGCTGCTGTGAGATGATTTTGCTTTTGTTAAATTAGCTGCAGACACGGTGAGAGTGAACGGAGTAAAGTCCAACCGACTGTTTGACCGGGTCACGTGTGTTCACGCCTCAGTCTGTACGGATCACGGATCAACTGTGTGCTGTAGCACTAAAAGTAAAAAGTAAAAAGGTTCGCGTGGTGGCTGGTGCTCCAGTGCAAGTGTGTGTGTGTGTGTGTGTGCGTGTGCGTTTGCGCTGTTTGTTGGTGTGTCTCGTCCCCCGCAATGCTCACAGTCATGACAGCAGAGAGGAGCAGAGAAAAGTAGCTGCAGCTTCATCAAATGCGCTTAATACTCGTAGCATAGTTTCTATATATGACTTTTTGGTAAAACATTTACCCCCCCGGTTTTACCTGCACGTCATTGCGCATGCCTGCACTCTCTCTTGCGCGCGCTCTCTCTCTCTCTCGCTCCCTCGCTCGCTCTCTCGCTCGCTCTCTCATGCACGCAGCAATTTCATGAATAAATGAAAAATTAAATACACACAGGTCGGAAGTATACTTGGGCTCCCAACACAGGTATCGTGTGTGGGAAACAGTGCAATGAGATGAAATTGAAATCACTTTTCTATTTTACAATTGTATTTTATATTGACAAAACATCTCGCGATCGACTGAGAATCAGTCAGCGATCTACCTGTCGATCGCGATCGACTGTTTGAGCACCCCTGCACTAACGTTTGAATTAGCGGTATCAGACTGTGTTTCTTTTACGTGTTTACAACTGAACAAGGCTGGGAGATATTGTGAATATGCACATTAACGTTTGAACAACGTTGAGTTATTGTGAATGCACTACGTATAAAACTACGTTTTGAGAGTTAAGAGAAACGTCAAAGAAATAATTTATTATTTGGGGAAATCGTCTTATGTACTTTTGTTTTTGTAGTTTTATACGTTACGTTTTATACGTATTTATATTTATATATTCACAATATCTCCCAGCCTTGTTCAGTTGTAAACACGTTCTATTCTATGCGCCTTATAATCCGGTGCGCCCTATATATGAAAACAGTTCTAAAATAGGCCATTCATTGAAGGTGCGCCTTATAATCCGGTGCGCCTTATAGTGCGGAAAATACGATACATGCACTGCATTGTTATGTGCTTTGATTAACTGTGCAAGGGTCACATCACATCAGCTCGATATCCCTTGCCTATTTGGGATGGGATCATCTTGCACTACACAGCCAAGGAAAATAAGAAGGCCAAAATATTTTATTAAAGACACCAGATTGGGGGCGCTGGTGGCGCAGTGGTTAGTGTGCGCTCCCCATGTGGTCTTCCCAGGCGGCCCAGGTTCAAATCCCACCTGTGGCTCCTTTCCAGCATGTCATTCCCCACTCTTTCTCTCTCCCTGATTTCCGACTCTATCCACTGTCCTACATTAAAGGCACAAAAAGCCCCCCCCAAAAAAGACATTGGATTGAAGCTTTTAATCAGATAACATTAATAATTGAATCAAGCCTGATTGTTGCCCTAGATACAGAGAGTAGGCGGTCCTTTAAAGTGACATAGGACACATGTACTAACACACTGCCAGACGAATTCTGTCAAATGCGGCAACACCATCTCTGAATGTGGTCTGAGTGATCGTATCTCAATGTATGCTCAACATCTGCACTTCATTCTTACCACTAGTCAACAGATCTCTTACAAAACTAAAACCAGGTGTTAACAGGACCAAAGAAAACATGTGCACACTCAGACATAACGTAGTCACTTTTTACACCGTACTGTAGGTGTTTCTGACTTTTTGTCTTTGATGTGTTAATTTTCTCACCTGTACACACGTGCACACAGTTAACAATACAACAATGCATGCTGTTATGAAAGCAAAGTAAAACATTACTGAGGTATTTTGCTGACCACCTGGGGAGGCCAGAGACCCTTACTCTGCTGTGAGGAAGAAATGTGGAAAAGGTGAACTTTGAAACACACTTGTACAGAAATACACAGCCGGGCCTCATCAGCGTCTATGGACATAGCAGGGGCTGAAGATGGGGCAGCTCGCATGCGAAGCAAGTCAGAGGTGGAGTAAGAGAGACAGAATAAAAAAAGAGGAGGGACTCTGAAACCTGCAAAAAGTGAGAGGAAGGTGGAGGGGAGGGAATAAAGGGTGGGTAGCAAATAAGAGAAAGTGGTATGAAAACATCTGCAATAGATTCAGAGGTAAGATTGCCAGAAAAGCCAGAAGCACATGCTGTTCCCACTCTTCATCATCTACCCCTCCTCTCTCTCTGTCTTCTCCACATGACACAGTCCTCTCTCTCTTTCTTTTTTTTACATAGCCTATATGATTCATATCACAGAGCAGCAGACTAGCAGGAGCTGTATTTTGTCTCACATGACTGTCTGGCAGCAGTGACTCGGTGTGCAATTTTGTCTCAAGGTCTCTGGCAAAGTGAAAGTGTGCACTTGTTTCTTAATCTACGAACCAGACAGGGAGACGGCAAACCCGTACAATAACACACACCTCATCGTCTTGCTACTGCGGTTCCTGTCTGCCAAAGCCCACAGTCTGCTACTGAAATGAAGTGAGAAAGCAAAAGAGGGTATTGTGGTGTGCTAATACTCCGTTTTCACCGCAGCACCTGCAAAACTTCTAATGGGAAATGCAGACTCTGTGAGAGGAAGAGGCTAATCAAAACTATCAGGCGAGAAAACATTTTTTCATGTGATTTAGGAGCTTCATCCTAATAATTTGCATATGATGAACACATGGTCCATGATGTTAAATCAAAGCTCTCTGGACTGCTTTATTATCTACAATGATTTGACAAGACAGAAATAAGCATATGGCTGTCACTCTGGTGAATAATGACTCTTTCAAAAAAGAATATGGTCTTTCTGTTTTTTGAAGAAAAAAAAAAGATCCTGTCTCTGTTTTGTTTTTTTACCACAGGGTTCAACGTGACTAGTTTCTGCAGAGAGGTGGGACCTCTTTCATACTCCAGGATGAAGATTTTACGACTGGATGGAAACAAGATGACCTACCAACAGCTGCCCCCTGACTGGGTCTTCTGTCTGCGAGTGCTTGAAAGTATTTACGTGTGACTCCACCTCCTGACACAGTATGTGACAGGCATTAAAGCTCTTAACCAGAGAAGAAGCGTCTGAGTAATCATGTCTTCAATATGTAGATCCACTGCCAGGCTCACTTAAGGGAAAACCCCCCCATCAGACATGCCAGATTTTGAACTTGTACAATAAACCGGTGTTACTTTAATATAATGCCAAAAGTTGTTGTGAAAACATTTCTTATTACAACAACACATTCCCAAGGGTTTCTTTCTTGTAGTCCATCTTTTCCAAGTTCTGCCTCAGCAGGGCTGTACATCTGTGTGTCATTACTGAATAGAAACACTGACAAACCCTTTCAGCTCTGACTGTACAGAATAATGAGCTCTGTTGAAACCAAGCTGTCAAAGGCAGACATGTATGAATGGTAAAAATCGGTAGCTTTCCTGTAAGAGAATGTGACTCAGTAAGCCCGACCATATTTAACGGCCACACTGGGATGGAATATAAAAATGTTTGACTCAACTTTAAAATATCTTAACTTTATAAAACAGTTTTTTTGAAAACTGAAATAAAAGATCTAATGACCACTAACCTGAAAATCAAAACTATATTTGCAGAAGCAACAGAAAAAAACAAAGGTTGTAAAGATTATAAGGAGCAAGACAGCAACTCAATGAGTATATTTTGACTCCCATATTGCTTAATTATGATTCCCTATCTCCTCATCTACTCAGCATTTAATACAATTGATCTGTAAGATGTGTAAAATGCCTACATAATGCTGTCAAACTTAATAGAAAAATTGTATGTACATTTATTTTAAATGCCATAGAGTTAGAAGGAAGTTTTGGGAATTTGAGAAAACAGCACCATGTGCCTGTTTACTCAAATGAAAGGTTGTTATGACCATGTGTTTCTTGTCTTTGAGTGAAAGAACCTTATAATTATGTAATTTTATTCCATTGTTACGGGGTTTCACTATTGCATTCACACAGAGCCCTAGTTTCAGGAGCTGGGTGAATGCAATAGTGAAACTGTAACAACTGAATAAATGTACGTGATATGCACCCGCTATGCATACACAGAAGAAATTACTTTTCACATTTCCTCACATTTCTTTCACATTATATATCTAACCATTTCTACCTTTTGGTTCGTTTATTATATGGAAAAGCTCTCAGAGTTGAATTACTTCTATCTTACCATAATTGGAAAAGTGTAGTGCAGTTATAAAAGATTCACTCAGAGACAAGAAACACATGGTCATAACAACCTTTCATTTGGTGCTGTTTTATCAAATTCCCACAACTTCATTCTAAGTCTATGGCATTTGAAATAGTGTAGTGTTCTCTGGACCCCTCCCAAATCAGACCAGTGATGACATGTATAGCCGCATGTCATCACTCAACTGCTGGCTGTCGAGGTGGTGTCCAGCACACGATGTGGGCTTCATAGATAACTGGCAGTCTTTTTTGAGGAAAACCTGGTCTGCTAGCTAGAGATGGCATCCATCCCACTTTGGATGGTGCAGCTCTATTATCTAGAAACATAGCAGAGGTTATTAGTCCAAAACCTTGACAACAAGACAGAGTTCAGACCAGGAGGCAGAGCTGCGGTCTTACACGCTTCTCTGCGCCTCCCTTAGATCTGTCTCCCAGTCACTATAGCTGTAATTCTGAATCGAACTGTAGTTATACTATAGGTACTGTGTCTGTCCCCCGGCACAGACCCGTTTTTATAAGTCATCCAAACGGCATAAATCGTCAAAATCTCATTAGAATCAAAACCATGAATACGATTTTGCAAAAAAATCAGAAGATTCACTGCGGACTTTTGAACATTAGGTCCTTAGCATCCAAATCTCTTTTAGTGAATGATCTGATATCAGATCAGCATATTGATTTACTTTTTTTGACTGAAACCTGGCTGTGTCGAGATGAATATGTTAGTTTGAATTAATCCACTCCTCCCAGTCATTTTTGTACTCATATACCTCGAGACACCGGACGAGGTGGTGGAGTAGCAGCTATTTTTAATTCTGGTCTACTAGTTAACCCTCGACCAAAGCTGAATTTTTCTTCTTCTGAAAGCCTTGTTCTTAGTTTTTCACATCCAGTCTCAAGAACCTTTCAGCCAGTTCTAGTTGTTGTAGTTTACCGCCCTCCTGGCCCATATTCTGAGTTTCTATCTGAATTTGCAGAATTTTTATCAGATTTAGTCCTTAGCAGTGATAGAATAATTGTCGTAGGTGACTTCAATATCCATGTGGATGTTGATAATGATAGCCTGAGCACAGCTTTCACGTTACTATTAGACTCTATTGGTTTCACCCAGGTGGTAAACGAACCTACTCATCGTTTCAACCACACCCTGGATCTTGTTTTAGCTTATGGCATTGAAATCCATAACCTTACAGTTTTCCTAGAAAATCCTCTTCTATCAGACCATTTTCTTATTACATTCGACTTTGTCCTGCCAGAATTACCTCTGCTTGGAAGAGGTGTGCTCTCTAGAAGTTTGTCGGATAGTGCTGTGGCTAGATTTAAGGAAGCTATTTCAGCTGTTTTTGATTCAGTACCGTGTTTCAACCCAGTTGGAAACTCTTATGATAGCTTTAGTCCTTCTCAGCTAGATCAGTTTGTTGATAGTGCAATGAATTCGCTGAGAGTTACTCTTGATTTGATTGCTCCCCTGGAACTGAGGGTTGTCAAGCGGCGGAGAGTGGCTCCATGGTTCAACTCAGAAACCCGTACTCTAAAACAATCGTCGCGGAATTTTGAAAGAATATGGCGCTCGACCAAAACGGTAGAATCTCGTTTTTTCTGGCAGGATAGTCATAGAAGATGTATATGAAGGCTCTGCGTCACGCTCGAGCTGCCTACTACTCCTCTCTAATCGAGGAAAACAAAGGCAATCCTAGATACCTTTTCAGCACTGTAGCCAGGCTGACAGAGAGCCATGGCTCCATTGAGCCTTGTATTCCTCTAGCCCTCAGCAGTAATGATTTCCTGAGCTTTTTCAACAACAAAATTCTAGACATCAGAGACAAAATTGGTAACCTCCTGCCCTTACCTGGTGCGGATACGTCTGATACGGCAGAGACAGTTTCAGAACCAGATGTTAGTCTCGACTGTTTTTCTCCAATCAACCTTTCAGAGCTATATTCCATTTTTTCTGCGTCAAAACCGTCAACTTGTCTTTTGGACCCAATCCCAACCAAGCTGTTTAAGGAAGTTTTTCCCTTAGTTAACAACTCTATATTAGTTATGATCAATTCATCTTTACTGGCAGGCTATGTACCACAGGCATTTAAAGTAGCGGTAATCAAACCTCTACTTAAAAAGCCTACTCTAGATTCAGGAACTCTAGCTAACTATAGGTCTACAGTGGGTACGGAGAGTATTCAGACCCCTTTACATTTTTTACTCTGTGTTTCATTGCAGCCATTTGCTAAAATCAAAAAAGTTCATTTTATTTCTCATTAATGTACACTCAGCACCCCATCTTGACAGAAAAAAACCAGAAATGTAGAAATTTTTGCAAATTTATTAAAAAAGAAAAACTGAAATATTACATGGTCATAAGTATTCAGACCCTTTGCTCAGTATTGAGTAGAAGCACCCTTTTGAGCTAGTACAGCCATGAGTCTTCTTGGGAATGATGCAACAAGTTTTTCACACCTGGATTTGGGGATCCTCTGCCATTCTTCCTTGCAGATTCTCTCCAGTTCTGTCAGGTTGGATGATGAACGTTGGTGGACAGCCATTTTCAGGTCTCTCCAGAGATGCGCAATTGGGTTTAGGTCAGGGCTCTGGCTGGGCCAGTCAAGAATGGTCACAGAGTTGTTCCGAAGCCACTCCTTTGTTATTTTAGCTGTGTGCTTAGGGTCATTGTCTTGTTGGAAGGTGAACCTTCAGCCCAGTCTGAGGTCCTGAGCACTCTGGAAGAGGTTTTCTTCCAGGATATCTCTGTACTTGGCCGCATTCATCTTTCCTTCAATTGCAACCAGTCGTCCTGTCCCTGCAGCTGAAAAACACCCCCATAGCATGATGCTGCCACCACCATGTTTCTCTGTTGGGATTGTATTGGGCAGGTGATGAGCAGTGCCTGGTTTTCTCCACACATACCGCTTAGAATTAAAGCCAAAAAGTTCAATCTTGGTCTCATCAGACCAGAGAATCTTCTTTCTCATAGTCTGGGAGTCCTTCATGTGTTTTTTGGCAAACTCTATGCAGGCTTTCATATGTCTTGCACTGAGGAGAGGCTTCCGTCGGGCCACTCTGCCATAAAGCCCCGACTGGTGGAGGGCTGCAGTGATAGTTGACTTTGTGGAACTTTCTCCCATCTCCCTACTGCATCTCTGGAGCTCAGCCACAGTGATCTTTGGGTTTTTCTTTACCTCTCTCACCAAGGCTCTTCTCCCACGATTGCTCAGTTTGGCTGGACGGCCAGGTCTAGGAAGAGTTCTGGTCGTCCCAAACTTCTTCCATTTAAGGATTATGGAGGCCACTGTGCTCTTAGGAACCTTGAGTGCTGCAGAAATTCTTTTGTAACCTTGGCCAGATCTGTGCCTTGCCACAATTCTGTCTCTGAGCTCCTTGGGCAGTTCCTTCGACCTCATGATTCTCATTTGCTCTGACATGCACTGTGAGCTGTAAGGTCTTATATAGACAGGTGTGTGCCTTTCCTAATCAAGTCCAATCAGTTTAATTAAACACAGCTGGACTCCAATGAAGGAGCAGAACCATCTCAAGGAGGATCAGAAGAAATGGACAGCATGTGAGTTAAATATGAGTGTCACAGCAAAGGGTCTGAATACTTATGACCATGTGATATTTCAGTTTTTCTTTTTTAATAAATTTGCAAATATTTCTACATTTCTGGTTTTTTTCTGTCAAGATGGGGTGCTGAGTGTACATTAATGAGAAATAAAATGAACTTTTTTGATTTTAGCAAATGGCTGCAATGAAACAAAGAGTAAAAAATGTAAAGGGGTCTGAATACTTTCCGTACCCACTGTATATCCAACCTTCCTTTTATCTCGAAGATCCTGGAGAAGGTGGTAGCTAATCAGCTGTGTGACTTTCTCCATGACAACAGTTTATTTGAGGAGTTTCAGTCAGGATTTAGAGTCCACCATAGCACTGAGACTGCACTAGTTAAAGTTACAAACGATCTACTTCTAGCTTCAGACAGGGGACTTCTCTCTGTGCTCGTCTTGTTAGATCTTAGTGCTGCTTTTGACACCATTGACCATCAGATCCCGTTGTACAGACTGGAGCATTTGCTTGGAATTACAGGGACTGCTTTAAGTTGGTTTGAATCCTACTTATCAGACCGATCTCAGTTTGTACATGTTAATGATGAGTCCTCTATGCACACTCAAGTTTGCCATGGAGTCCCACAAGGTTCAGTGCTTGGACCAATTCTCTTTACATTATATATGCTTCCTCTGGGAAATATTATGAGGAAACACTCCATACAGTTTCATTGTTATGCAGATGATACTCAGCTTTATGTATCAATGAAGTCAGTTTTTGCTTCTTAACTCAGACAAGACTGAAGTTATTGTGCTAGGCCCTAAGAACCTCAGAGAGACTTTTTCTAGTGATTTGACTGTCCTTAGTGACATCAGCCTGGCATCTAGCACCACTGTTAGGAATCTAGGAGTTCTATTTGATCAAGATATGTCTTTTAGCTCACATCAGGCAAGTTTTCAAGAACAGCCTATTTTCACCTTCGTAATATATCCAAGATCAGGAATATCCTGTCGCAAAATGATGCAGAAAAACTAGTTCATGCATTTGTTACCTCCAGATTGGATTATTGTAACTCTCTTTTGTCAGGGTGCTCTGGTAAGTCTCTAAAGACTCTTCAACTGGTCCAGAACGCTGCAGCTCGTGTACTGGCCAGAACCAGGAAAAGGGACCACATTACTCCTGTCTTGGCTTCTCTGCACTGGCTCCCTATACAGTCTAGAATAGAATTCAAGATCCTTCTTCTCACTTACAAGGCTCTAAATGGCCAGGCACCATCTTATCTTGAGGAGCTACTAGTGCCGTACTGTCCCTCGAGAGCGTTGCGGTCCCGGAGTGCAGGCCTGCTGGTGGTACCTAAAGTCTCTAAGTCTACTATGGGGGGTAAAGCCTTCAGTTATCGGGCTCCTCTCCTCTGGAACCGCCTTCCTGCCGGGGTCCGGGAGGCAGACACAGTCTGTATTTTTAAGAATAGACTTAAAACTTTCCTTTTTGATAAATCTTATAGTTAGTGCATAGTTAGTGGTGTAGACCAGCTCTTAGTTATGCTGCTATAGGCTTAGACTACCGGGGGAACTGGCACCTTGAGCTCCTCTCTCTCTCTCTCTCTCTCTCTCTCTCTCTCTCTCTGTGCTTATACAGTACATCATATTACTGCATGTATCTATCTGTAAATCTCAGTCACTAACCACCTACTTTCCTGAGAGCTCTTGAGCTCTCTTAGGCTCCTCAAGCTCGTTGGTTGACGGCCTGCCAGAACATCTTACAGAACATTATCCCATCTCTCCCCCTATCCCTTTCCAAGCCCGGCGCAGTCTAGGCCTGTGAAGGCTGTTTCGTCATGAGCCGGGGATCCGGCCGAAGATTTCTGCCTTTTAATAAGGCAGTTTTTTCTTACCACTGTAACTTTTGCTGTTTTGCTAAAGTGCTCATGATGGATAGGCCGGATCTTTGTAACATAGCAATGAGTAAGGTCTTTTTACCTGCTCTTTCGTAATGTTAACAGACAAAGAGTAAGATATTTTACCTGCTTTTTGTAAAGTGTCTTGAGATAACACTTGTTATGAGTTGACGCTATACAAAAATAAATTGAATTGAATTGAATTGAATTGAATTGAATTGAATTTAAAATAAATGTACATACTATTTTTCTATTAAGTTTGACAGTATTATGCAGGCAATTTACATTTTTTACAGATCAATTGTATTAAATGCTGAGTAGATGAGGAGATACGGAATCATAATTAAGCAATATGGGAGTTAAAATAAACTCATTCAGTTGCTGTCTTGATTCTTATAATCTTTACAATCTTTGTTTTTTTCTGTTGCTCCTGCTATCAAGTTAGTGGACATAAGCTCTTAAAAAGCTTTTGTGTGATTATTTATAAAAAAAAAAAATACTTTGTATTAATTGAAGATATTTTAAAGTTGAGTTAAACATTTTTATATTTTTATATTCCATCCCTGATTGGACCAGTGTGGCTGTTTAATATGGTCCAACTTACTGAGTCACAAAAACATATCAACTGAATACAAAAACATCTTACATCCCTTACAAAAGCAAACACATTGAAAACAATTCATAATGCAACACCCAGAATCACAAGAAGTCTCACTTGTGTTGAACATTGGCAAACTCAATTTGAAGACCACTCCATTCAGGCCAGGGAGAACATTGCAGGCGATGTGGATGAGGTCCTCTGACCTGACCAGGATCAGAGGCAGACATTTTTTTGTCAGTTCAGATGAACACTGTATTTCAGACAGAAATAAATACTTCTTTGCTACCTTTTTGTATCGGTGCACTGGTTTTCTTTGTAGTGTACATCATTGTACATACATTGGGGAAACTACTGATTTTCGCTGCATACTACATAAAATAGGTAACAGTTGTATTATACATGTGGTACTGTAAATATAAAGAGCCTACACTTTACCAAAAAGGAAACTTATTTACACATACTGGTATGAATATATATGCTTTTTATTTTTATTTTTTTTGTTAATGCAGCTGTAATGATAAATTGCAGCTCTTACCTGATTATGCATCTACAGGTCTCTCAGAGAGGGCAAGAATTACTCATTGAATATTATAATGTTCATGTTTTAATCATCTTCTGAAGAGTATCTTAACCCTCACGCACAGCATGTGGATCTATGTAAAGTGTCTACAGCAGAGCTCTTGATGAAGTAAAGGTTGTGTGGTGTGCACTCCCATTTTTTTCTCCAAATTTAATCTTGTCATGACTGTAAGAGCAGCTGAGAACTCAACAGGCTATTCCCGATGCCCTCTTAATAACGTTGTTAAAAAGTAAAGTAACATAAAAGGTCATATTAAAAGTAGAAAACTGTTATCTTCCAACTCACTTGGGCCAGCTTTCATTCACACATGCAGATGTTGTATGGAGATGCCACAGCAGGCTGTGAGTGTGTGACTGTGTGTGTTCAGTGTACCATTACTGAAGCTATTGCCATATTTTCCAAGTGACACCATGTCTTTTAAATGCTGTGAGTGTGTTGGCTGGTCTCATCAGACTTGTGTTATGTCTGGACCCACATTAACTCACTCACAAAGGTTTCTTTGAGGGATGAGTGTCAACACCGTCTTTGTAAGCTTTTTTAAAAGACTCCAGTTTACTAAGAAAGTATTGAGTCATGAATGAAAGCTCACATGTACCATGTGGCTAATGTGAGGCTGTAAACACAATACAAGTTTATCAGCTATATCATTCTTTTTTTATATACATATTTTGCAAAATGGCCATTTCTTTTGCCTGGCTTAAGAGAGGCCAGTCTCAAACCCATCAATAATGGTTGAGCTAGGACATGGTTAGCTTAGCCAGGTATAGCCTGGTGTTCTACTGCCAAGAAATAGGCTAGTCATGTAACCCCCAACAATGTGTAAGTTTTCTCTTGCACCATGTTTTTTTTTTTACAGGCTAAACTTAGAGGATTTATAAAGTAGCATAAGAAGATCTGGTAGGTATTTATTTTATTTTGTTTTTTCATTTGGACAGAGCCAGGTGAGCTGTTTCCCAGCTTTAGTTTCTATGAAATAAACAGAAATGAGAGTTTCAATTGTCCCATCCAACTCTTGGCAAGAAATCCAATAAGTGTATCTCCTAATCATCTAACCATGTTTGACTTCTTTTTGACTTTTATAGCAGTGGAGCCCCAACCTTTAATGACAGATAATAGCTCTCTGTCTCATCACAAACTCTATTTCACCAACCTATTTTTTTTCCTACATGAACTCTCTGTTAGTCCTGTAAATCAGTCATCCTCACACACTAAAACAAGACCAGCTGCATTATTCATTTGAGATCAAATATTAGGCAAGGATTTATATTTGCAATATGTGGTACATTATCTGTTTTATAGAACACTCCCTAGTATCTCCCAACAAACCATGAAGACAGGAATTGCCATCTGGCATTACGGGATGCTTCAGTGCCAGATGGCACATGTGAGAACCTAAAGGGCTGAACCTGACTGATGGTGTTTTTGTTTGGTATTGAGGCATTTATCACACTTATTAGCAAATTGCTTTTTAACTTTTTTATTCACTGCTTCATGACTCAGTGATGTTCTTTGCTAAGTTAAACGAAGTTCAACTTTAAAAAAAAGTATGGACACATAAAGATAATTTAGAAAAGGTAATGTTTGCAGATTCCCTATGGTTAAATCCTCAGAGCTTTTTTTTGTTGTTGAAAATTGTGAGAAAATAAAAATAAAAAACAAGACAATGATTCAAGTTAGTCTAGATGTTATGTCTACTAAAGCTTCAGAGTGAAGGGGCTTATTTATATGCAACCATGTAAAAAGCAGATCAAAACTCAGACTGGTATAATCATTAAAACTACATGGCCACTCATTCCTCTGAACTAAACTCAGCTTTGGAAACCACCCGTCAAAACAATATGCAGAGAGGCGAAATAGAAAAAACTGCTCGGTAGCCCTGAAATATCACAATTCTATACTCTCTGTATAACATTAAATGTACAGGTCAGATATGACAAAAAGGTTCAACTACAAAAAAAACTCATTGGTGTTTTCAGACAAAACAGTTCTGAGGACTTTTTGAAGAAGAACTATCCACAAGGGAGTTCCCTGAGAACTATACAACAGACAGGGCTTTTTTTCTGTCTGTATTCGCTCGGTCATGGTGATGGCTGATATGAATCTTAAATTGACGTAAGCCGGCCAACAGTTTCTAGAGCAACGTCACTTAAGCGACACAACTGGAAATATGAAGGAGCGTTGTTTTTCCTCTGTCGCATAAACCCTCAATAACGCCTAAACATAGTTTAGCAAAATAATCTAATATTTAGGACACATCATCTATTGCAGAACATGCTTGGCATACGTGAACCAAATGTTGTTTTTCTTTTTCCTGACACAAATATACAAATATAACAAAAATTAAACCAACATTTGATCTTAGTCTGTACAAAGACTATTAGGTATAGTCTGTACAAAGACTATTAGGTTAGTCTGTACAAAGACTGTTAGGTTAGTCTGTACAAAGACTATTAGGTATAGTCTGTACAAAGACTATTAGGTTAGTCTGTACAAATGTCTGATCTATGTTTTTTCTCTGTGCCATAGAATGCAAAAATAATATCAATTAGCAACACTGTGACACTGAATCATGTTTCCTTATTAGAATGAAGATTTACACTTCAGTATATTTAAAATGATGCTTCCAATAATTTGTTGGTGGTTCATTTTTCCATGTTTTTTTTTCTATTTGTTTGTATTTTAAGAGCTTTTACCGACCTTTATTTGATAGCAGTGGGATTTTAAAATGGCGGTTGGTGGTACTGGATTGGCTCTTGTGTTTGACCATTCAACCTACACTGACCTATGGACCAACCACTGTGCACTTACATCCCAAGTGTCCCTAACACAAGTCCCTCTTGTGTTAGGGACTAGGAACTAAACACAATATAGTTCATCTTTCCTGGGATGAGGAATCAATAAAAAAGGGGAGGGTTCCAACAGTTCATAGAACCATTTAAAAGTTCCTGTTGCTCGTGTCATCATTGAATCTCGTTACAATTTTCTTCAGCGCTTTTGACGTCACATGCTTATGAAAGGCCTACCTGTCAGACGAGAAAGGCTCCCGAGATGCATTTGGCTGAAAGTCACCAGTTAATGGTTAAACGTAACACCAGCAAGGACTGTGCCGTTTCTAGCGATTAAAATAATGTCCTGTGTGCTGTATAAGGGTTGCAAGTTCCCAAAACTCACAGTTTATCTTAATATCTGTTTTTTACTTTGGTTGTCAGGTGACGTCAACATGCATCGTTTAGAGGAGATGAAAAATTAAAAAGCCTGTGCTGCAGTGTTTTCAAAGCTGGCCGCAACTTTCCTTCGTTCTTTTTGGCCTCAAACCCTTCATGCTGGTGACGTGACAGAAAGCTTTGACTATGGTCTGTATTAGCGTTATTTAAATCTCAGATTGTTATACATTTATTGTGCATTATTTTGTAGGAAAACAAAAACATATTTTTAGCTTCTAAAAAGCTGGGAAGAGCTTGAAAGTCTGGGACCTGGATTGGGAAAACTTGCTGTGACATGCTTACATAAAGCTGTATGAGCCTACAACAGTTATGACCTTATAGTTATAACAGTAACAGTCTTTCAACTTATTGTTTTGGTTTCACGGCCAGCACACTTTGTGTTTTGGTTCATTATGATCAACTGGATCAACTTAGTGTCCAGCTGTAGCAGACAGCTGTTCTTAGGGGAAGCAGTCTAATAAACCCATCCAGAGGACAGTTGAAGCCCAAAACAGAGCTAAAAGAGTATGAATATTGCACAAACATGAATCAAGTGGTCAGAAAAACAACTCCACATGAATGATAATGATCCTCTGTATCTGTATTAGCCTAATATGATAAGATGTCAGAGTTTTGTTCCCAGTTTAATTTAATTCTACTTCCTGGTGGCCAAAACTAAAGTTTCAAAATGATTACTTCTAAGTATGCTTCTGATTTTATTGTAATGCAAACTTTAGTCTTAAAAACATATGCAAGAGAATATGCCATCTAATTAAACAGACAATATTATTGGAAATGACTATTGTGCCATTGTGAGAACACAAATGGCAAGCATCTTGGCATTTAAAATAAATTCCAACCTGCAAGCATAGGCTGGTTTGTGTTATTTGGTTACTGACTTCAGGCCTGGATACCAGACAGGGGTGGAAGAAGAGCCAGGATATTCAACCCAAGAAACCTATTTTGTCTGCAGAGAAAGTTTACTCAGATAATAAAAAAAATAGAAAAAGAACGTGTGTAAGGAGTGACATTTTTTATTTTTATTTTATTTGAGTCCTTATGTCCAAACAATAATAAATCCATTCTTTATGGATGACACTTTGCAGCCTGTGCATACAATTGGCTGCACATTATACATTTCTCCTTTGTATAGCTTAACTATCTTTACACTCGAGGGAATAAGTCTCTTCAGTCACATTGCAGTCACTGTCACAGAGGTTGTCAAAAACAGCAGAAGGGCTCACACACCTCACTGAAGGTAGAAGCACCTTGTTGAAATTATAGGAGCTACTGAAGGGTCCACCTTGCAGTTTATGGTAGTTAATCAGATTTACAATGCCATCCATGTGTAACCGTGCTCAGTTGCACTTCAAGGCAGCTGGCTAGTACAATAAATCCCTCGACTCTGCGTTGTGTGTAGAGTGATGAGCAGGAGGCTTGTTTGTCTGTTTGTACCAGCATTTATTATCTGAACAGGAACACCAGAGTAAGTACCAGTGGGCGCGCACTGTAGCTGTTCCCACTCAACGTTCTTGAAGCCAAAATACGCCGCTTAGGGGCGCTTCCATCTTGTGACTTTGACGTCATTTGGAGCCAGAGTCTGCGCAGTAGGGTCCGGGGGCAGGAGCCCTGGTAACACGCCCCGCCCACTTAGCGTACTGCCCTGATGACTTACGCAGCCCAGCTACGCAGAAAGCGCTCTGCTGGTCTACGAGTCTTATGAAGAAATGTGTAAGTACAACAAACCACCGTATTCAAAGTCTAATATTTAAACACACTGTTTTAAAAAATCCCGCTATTTTGATCATTATTGAAAATACGTGGGCTGCTGGGTCCTCTGTTTTTGCCGAAATCGTTCTATATTTAAGCTATATTTAAGCTAGGTTAGCACCACAGACCGTAGGCTACAGGTGATAAGATATGTTGTATTTTGTTAGAAACTGATAGTCTGCAATGTGATTCATGTCTGCTTTTCTAATATGTTTAAATAAACAGTAAATCAATTGTTTTTGTGTTTTCATTTAGGCAAAGAAGAGATAAAAGCAGCTGGTCTGACATCTTCCCCAGAGGTGAAGTGTAAGTTAAAATCATCTGTTAATTATATATCCTGTGATATTTATTTAAGTTTCATAAGAGGATTGTCAGAACAAGCTACTGTTAACACTACAGTCTTCTAAAACTAAATCCATCAACTGAACCTAAAAATGACTAATTTCAACCTTCATCTGCACACATGTTACAGAGGTCAGGCTGGGGTCACATAGTTTGAAGGAACCTCCTCCTTTTTTCACCTGTGCCAGATGCCCTGCTCATCCACTGTGGTAGAAATGACCTTACACCAGCAGCTCTCCCAGATGAAGAGTCCTCTCTGCCATCACCCAGAGGAGCTGATTGACGTCTGAAGAAGGTGGACAGAGTCTGGTGCTTTGTGACAGTGAACAGTGAGAAGGCTACCACAGTCATCCTCAGATAAAACACAGAGATCTTGGTCAATATTCAATGGTGCTATTTTTCTTTCCATGATGTTGCCCTGTGTTTGAAAGGCCAGATGCTGGAGGGTTGTGTTGGATTTGCTTTTCCATCATATTTTAACAGTCAAACAGTCATCCAGGATCTCTTTACTTTATTTGATTTTTGTTTGGATTTCTTTGTTAAATTATTTTTTATACTTTCTCCTATGTCCCAGCAATTGGACCTGATGGTCTCCCTTACTTATTTTCCACATGGTTAATGAAACCAGGGGTTGTTTATTGAAGATTTCTTTTCATAAAATGTTTAAATAAACTTTTAAAAAATCTGATATGACTGTCTCTGATTAACTGGAATACAACAACGTGTTGGTCACAGTAAAACAATTTAGCAGTTAAGTTTATAGCTCACATTTGAAAAGACCTTGAACTGACATTAATTTCTTCTTGACCAACAACAGCGAAGACAACAGCAAAGCTAACAGACGAGCTCAGCTGGTCTCGTCTGAGATAAATGGCCTTCAAACTTATTTAATATTAAACATTTAAAGCCAATAAGCAAAGCAAGATACGTATGAGATCCCATTTCAATTTATTCATCACAGACTTGTCAAACAGTCTGGCATTTTGTGCTACTGTTTTCAAGAGTTAATAACTGAAGAGAAGAACTCCATCGAGAGAGGACAGGAAACGCTCAGGGGACGAGTCCTCCATGTTGTCAGGGGTTGCTGATGGATCTGAATCTGAGGGCATCTTCTGTAATAAAGAAACACAATCATGGAGTTAAATGTAAAGTATAATGAATTTTACTGTGATGTTTATGCCTCAGACCTGAAATCAGATCTGTCCTCAGGTTCTGCTAAACTTCAGGTTCTAAAGTTTGTTTTTAAGACAGGAGAACTATTTATGAGGAAAAACAAAATATATAATAAGACAGGATGAATTCAATAATATGATCAGCTTTCTGAATTTATGTTTTAAGACAAAAGTGTTCCTGCCACTTTCTATTGAAGATTATTTTAAACTGTCATCACATGGGCCAGCCTGATAAATTAAACTAATGTTAAATATTCTCATATAATCAGACAGCCAATTTGTGTGCAGAACCTCACCGGAGCTGGAATCAGAGTCTGAACTGCTGTTTCCTTTAAGCATTGATTTCCTTGAAGACAGAAAGAAGAACAATTTAAACATGAACTTCTTGCAGAACCATAGAGGCTGTTAAAATCTTCTGCTAGTCTTCCTTACATTTTAAGAAGGATTATAAATTGTTACTAAAATTACTTTGATGCTGATAGCGGTTACAATAACACGGTGAAATCATATGAGAGATCATTTTACCTTTGAGTCCTATGTGAAGAGATGCTCTTCAGAATCAGCACTGCAAAGACAAGATGATGGCGTCCACCTTCACAACCTGCTGCTTCATGGTCACCTACAGGAACACCACAGAAATACAATCAAAGTACTTCACTTTATTTATCAGAGGATGTACTGTATGCAAAGTAGAATTTTTTTTAGCTGTAATTCCTCAAAAAGATTTGAGACTGCTTTGTTATTTGAGAGCACAGATTGTTTCTTTTCCCTTCTCTCTGTTTGCCTGTACATGACCTTTTAGTGCTGTAAAAGATGCTACAGTAAATCCTGGATCAGCTGTGTGGATGGTGTGACTGTGTGGTAAAGCTTTGTTAAAGTTGTCACGCACATACTCATATGTCTTTGGAGAGTAAAAGTACAGTGTGGTGGAAAACTGCTTATAAAATATAAAATAGTACTTTATTGGTGAGGTGCCCCAATCAAAGCGTCCTACAGAGTAGCAGCAGCTTTAGAGGGAGGAGATGAGCACATTATGGAGAGGAGCGCACCAGAGGGGGCGAGCTGGGGGAGAGACGAGGGACCGGAGAAAAAGTAAATCCCCAGTTTAAAATATAATGTTGGTGAAAAGAGGGAAATAGGAAGACATAAATGTCAATGTTGAAATTGTTTTGAATACAGAGGCTGTGAATGTTAAGTTTTCTTTGGATATAAAAAGGCAACAACAGCCTGTAGTTTAATCATGGTGTTTCTCTTCGTTAACGATTATTGAAGCGAAATCAAAAATAAATGCATGACATTTAAAACATATTAACATGTGTGGGGGAAAACGCGACCTTGATGTCTTCTTTTATTGTGCCTATGTCTCCTCCTAACTTCAATAACAGCAGCATGTTGTGTGTAACATTGGTCTCCTGCATTAACACCTTCCTTTCAAAGGTGATAAATACAGACACAGTCACAATCACCGCAATGTTTGTCAGGTTTTGTCAATTTTTAGTACAATTTCTCAATGAGCGTCATTAAATGTACAATATGATCAACTTGTGACTGTTGAATTGGTGTGTGTGGAAGACAATGCAGAATATTTATCAGTTTAAGCAGCATGATGCTCGGTTAATATTACATTACACCGCCGCCGGTTGTTGATGTTTGCGTTCACGTTTCGGTTCGTCTCTTAAATCAGTAACAGTTATATTAAATCAGATCTTGCCTTTAGTTTTATCTGGATACGTAGAGAAATATTCTCCCCTCGTATATAGTACTATGAATTTCAGCCTGCACGGTGAAAATAAAACCTGTTACTCTCGGTATAGCCCACTTATCACTCAGACTGTAAACATGTTCACATTAGTAATGATGCAGGCCAGATTTAAATAATGTGACTTTGTTTTTGCCCCACATACTTTTGAGACTTTACCAGACTTTTTATTTTTGCTGGGAATTAACTGTACAGTCAATGAACCGCATCTATGAACGGATTTTTATAACGATTCTTGGTTTTAAATACAATTTCAATCACAATAACGACATAACAATATCAAGAAACATAGCATGTCAGTTATTAGGTTTGCTCATTTAATAAAATAAAATAAAAAGATAAATCATGCCGGATAAGTAACCTAGCTTTACAACATTTCAGCTAACCTTAGACTGCTTATGTGTTAGCTAGCTAGATAACAACTTTAACCAACCAATGACACATAAATCACTTTTTTACTTACCGAAAAAACTGCAAAGATCCCTTAGCTCCCACAGGTCGGTTAGAACAGTTTACTGCAGAACAACTCATTTTGCCAGCTCAAAAAAGACGAAAAAACTGAACGGAAAAATTCAATGGCGTCGCGGCTTTCCTTCACTACGTAACTTTTAACTACGTAGCTATTCACAATGAGAGCTACGCAAGATCGGCGGCTGTCAATCATCGTCAAATATGACGTAAAATCCCGTTTTTCAACCTCAAATAACTTATTTAAAACAAACTTCACAGAAAAATGAGCACTTGAACACAATGTAGTGTGATAATAACTAATGATCACAGCAGAGTTTATGTTTGGAAAAAAATTATGTGACGAGTATTTTAGCTTTACAGTTTGACCCACATCCCGTCTGTTATCATTGAGGAGGCGGGGTTTATGACCTATACTGCAGCCAGTCAGCAGGGGGAGCTCTAAAAATAAAAGCTTCACTAGACCGGGGACCTTGTCCCGTCCATTATTTTTACAGTCTATGGTAAGTACAGGTTAAGCATACAGTTGGCCCATTTCAGTAGCTCACATGCAGCACACTACAAAAGGATAGCAGGTTTAATTTAGCACAGAAGAAGCTAGCTGGCTAATGTGTATTCATTATTATGTGGACATTTTAGCACACATAAAGTACAGTAAGCCACCTGGGCATATCTCATCAATATATCTACATCACAGCGCGTTTATGAGTCCATAAGTTTGAATACAAACATTAATACACCTCAAGTCTCTCTTAGACTGTTAAAGCATTATGGCGGCCCATTGAGTATCTGTCCTACACCTATGAGATGATGCCCTTGAGCCAAATACACAAAATAAATGTAAATCTCACAGTATGCAAATGGAATAACAGACAATATAAACTCTTGGTCAGAAAACATATTAGGGTGTTTGATTTGGGTCACTATGATCATCTTTTGAGGCATTAAACAGGAATTTTCAGGGTATGGAAGAACATAAATGCAACCCATAACCACACAAGATAAGGATGAAATCTTGAATTTAGTTTAATTGTTTTTGCAAATTTTGGTTATGTTCACTATGCTTGCTGTTTCTCCCAGTTTGAGGATTAGCTGGATGTATTGATGCTCTGATTGTTTCATTAAATCAGCGTAATTAAAATCTATTATTATATATGACAAATAAGCATCACAAAAATGACTGGACAGAGTCAGACAAAATGCTTCTTAGATGAGAGTTATATACAGATATGTGGACCTCCCAGCCGGGAGAAGACTCTGTGTGTTGTTGGGTACAGAAACCATCTTAATCCAACACAGACACAAAATTGGTTGTGGTTATTGGCTGGATGACAAAGGAAGCCGTTAGTTTCATTTAGAGGCCTGTTTACAAGCCAGAAAACGACCTCCAGCCCCGTCATTAAACTTACAAACATTAAAACACACAGATGTTGATACTGCTTTGTTGTACTTCCTTTATCTTTGAATACTTATATTTTACAGCAATGCTTCTCACTGCAAAATAATTCTGACGTATGCAGGCAATCATTTTTTTAAAACATTTTTCAGAAATATTGAAAGCCAAAAGCTTTTGGAGGTAAGCCTTAGAAGTAGGGCTTAACAAGTAAGCTGCTCAAAATCTTTGTTCTTCAGAACACTAGCTTTCGTCAAAAAAAATGAGCAAGTGATACATACTTGTGGCACATGCTTTATTAAGTTTATCTTTTCATCAGAGTGATATCTAACATAGGAAAGATAGAGAATCATATCTGCTTGTAGTTCACTTTAAGATTAAAAGTCAGTATAGAGTTTCTTATATTGAGGGGTTTCTCACGGTCTCTACACGGTGCACTGCTGGATTGTTTCCTCAGGATCATGTTTAGGCAGCTGATAATGCAATTTAACTCAGAGTAGAGCGGGTAGTTGTGGTTTTACCCTGACAAACATTTTATTAGGTTGCTGACTAAACATTGAGAGAGGTGGGTGGTGGAAGGTGAAGTTGCATCAGAAAGTTAAAGGAAGAAGACGTGGAGTTTAGGCTCCCGACTGAGGCTGTATACGTGATCTTCATGAGATATTTGAGTTCAGCTACCTGTGGAGTCTATATCTCACATCAGGTATTTCAGTGATTATGTGAAACACATGAAGCTAGCCAGACACATTATGGACACATGCATTAGCACATGCCATGACTCATGTGGGTATGTCAGCTAGTACTTCCTCTTATCTTAAAGCAAAGATTAAGAAGCTAAAATTCATGCCTCTCCTGAAGCACAAGGATTATTATCAAGATTTATTGATTTTACAATTGCCAAAAGTAATTGCAACTATCTTAATTCTGTCATGCTCTCTCACTCTGGCTCCCTCCTGATTGAGGTTCATTCCTTTCACCTGCTCTCACCTGCACACCAGCTCTCCATCTCCTCATCAACTCAGCAGTATATATACCCCGGCTCTCCATCCACTCATTGCCAGATTGTTGTATCAACTACTGCGGTAGACTATGGCACATGCTAAATTAAGATTTTGAAAAAAAAAAAAAAACATTGAACTTAATCTTTTGTGCTTGTTTTGGTTTTTGAGTCTCACCCACCTGCCTTCCTGCTCAGCCATATGCTTCAACCTGCTCTATGGACTCAAAACTGCTCAGCCACACTCACACCCCAACTCTGGTCTGGTCAGCCTTCGTCCCCTTCACTCCGCTAACCTCCAGAATCTTCAACCCATCTTCATCTCCATTTGCCACAATAAACCTCATGACCAATTAACCCAGCTGTTTATGTGTCCTGCATCTGGGTCCTAAATTCACTGGTCGTAACAAATTCCTCTCCAAAACAGCACTTTTCCATTAATAGCTTATCACCTGTTACATGGCATGGCAAGTTTCTCAAGCAGCAAACTATAGCATAGGCTGGATAATATCTGCTTAAATGCAGCGCAGATAAGTTTTTGTTTGGCCCAATATCCACGTGGCTCCTTGATGGTACATGCTTTACATAATGCTTATCACAGAAAACACGTTTCAGTTTAGAGTATGTGTAGTCTCATTATATTCATTATATAAAGCTCCTTATCAGCTGTCTCTTGGATCCACAGCGACATATAGTGTTCAGTGTGGGTTGACTTTTATAATCCACTGATATTTGTAGAATTGATAGAAACACATTTTTACCAAATTGATGATGCAGAAGTATTTTGCACTTTACTTCATAGATAAACAGCGGGCCTTCCAGCTAGCTGTCTTTTGTAATGAAATGTTGTTGTTTTTGGTATTCAGAGTGTCCTACACTGTAAAAACAAAAAAAGTCCTGATAACGTAAAATGCGTTCACAGTGGCACTGGACTTCCTCCTCCAAAAATAAACTTACTGGCCTCGACACTCGAATCGCACTAATTGAAGCTGTACACCAAGAAGTTCAGTCTCTAAGCCAAAGCCTTGACTTCAGCCAGGGACAACTTCCTGCAGATTATTAATTATCAATTAGAATGCACTATAATTAAGCACCATTTAAAGCAAAATTGCAAAATTGGCCTTTGCTGGAGCTGCAATAACCTGTGGTCTGCATTGTTGTTAGCAGGCTAATGTTAGCACACTCAGTTAACTCATAGCTTCACATTGAACATAAATTGACACAGATTGACTGTGATCTAAACACACTTATGAGTGAAATAAGCAGTGAGTATGTTATTCTTCTTTTCTCTAGTCCTTGACTAAAATAACTTTAAACACGGCTCCAACAACAGTACAGCTCTTGGGCTTCTCACTCATTGTAGACATTCATGACTCAGAGACATTTACAGAGGATTTACTTGATTTCTGCTGTATTTATGTGTGAAATGTTGCACATTCTTCCTTTATCAAAACGTAGTTTTACTTATAGTTGCTATACACATTAATTTGGCTTACATGTGTTGATTTGAGGAATATGTTTATCAGAGACAAACATTGTAAGAAGAGATATCCTTTATTAATCCCTGAAGGCTGAAAGGCTGAAGGCTGAAATACACACACAACATGCACTAATGAAGAGATGTTATAGTGATAGCCTGCACATGAAAGAGTGCCCAAGCAGTTGGTGTTTCAGTGCCTTGCTGAAGCGCACCTTGGCTAGAGTCAGGAAGTGATACGGCACCTCGCTACCAGACCAATTTCCAGACTAGGTCCACACCGGTTTTGGAACTGGCGACCCTCCAGTTCCCAACCAAAGTCCCTACAGACTGAGCTACTGTCGCGAAGCATATTCAACTTCTAAACATGACTAGTTATGAAGAAGCAATATAGAAAATGTGTGATTTTTTTCTCAAGCGCTGTATAACACAGTAATTCACTTTTACCCAATGTATCATAATTACGGCTGTAAAAGACACTGACCCCAATCACCAAGTGGATTTCATGGCCCAGACTGAACATCAACTCTGTACTGCAGCCCTTGTTGTGGTAATCCTTGGACGAGCAGAAGTCTATCTTTATTTGAGACCGGAGCCGAGTGTGTGGAGAGGTGGGATTCAAATTCTGCTTATCAGAAGCTAAAAAAAGTAGCCCTTACAGAAAAGGGTCTGAACTAACCTCTTTCAAAGATCCTACATTATATATATCTACGGCTGCGATGACAAAAAGAGGAATTAATTTTGAATTTGGTCAACAATGAGGCGGCGATAAAAATCTTAAATCTCTTTGGTACCTGTCTCGACCTTTGCCATCGCAAGGCTTGAAATGTGGAAAAACCTGTCTTTTATGAGTAGAAACACATTGTATATCCCTGTTGACAAAAACACATATTACCATTACGTCACTCCGACGGAACCATGCAGAGCAATGATTCAGAGAATAATCCTGAAACACACAAACAGCACGGCTCCTTTTTTTGGTGACATCATTAAAGCCATAGGTGAAATCAGACAAACATTTCATGGCCAGACACAGGCCTTCACTTGTAATGTGCCTTAAACACTCTTACCCTGGTGAGAAGGATTCTCTTGTGGGGGACTGTTAGGGACCGAGCAGTAAGGCATGAGAATCAGGAGTAAGTTTAAAGAAAAGGTAGGTTTTTATTTTACCCAAAAATAGAAAACCAAGTTTACAAACCAAACGGGCCTTGTGATCCCTCTCCAAGGTGAACTCTCGACCAAGAAGGTAGTATCGGAAGGAATCAAGGGCCCACTTGATAGCCAGTGCCTCCTTCTCCACCATCGAATACCGAACCTCTCTTGGGAACAGTTTCCAGCTTATGTAGGCGACTGGATGCCGATCATCCTGAAGTCCCTGGAGTAGCACAGCTCCCAAACCCCTGTCAGCATCATTTTGCAGATCACTGAAAGCTGCCACTGCCTCCTCTGTCCACTGGATCTGATTGGGACTCTGGGATCTAGTCAAGTCTGTGAGAAGAGCTGCCCTGTTGGAGAAATGAGGTGTGAAGCGGTGATTGAAGCCGGATAGCCCAAAAAGGATCGGAGCTTCTTCCTTGTTTGTGGCAGGGGACAGGACTCTATGGCCTGGGTTTTGTTGACCTGAGGGTGTATAACCCCATTGAAGATGACGTGGCCCTGGTACTCTCTCTCTGCAGCAGCAAAGACACACTTCGATGGGTTGCCATTCAGCCTGGCAGAATGCAGGCAATCCAACAGCTTGTAGGTGTTCCTGTAACGTGAATACAGTATATAGTGTGTGTTAGGAGGATGTCTCAGTGGTTGATTGGCTTTCACTTTCATCAAGGTTCATTTTCCAACTTAAAGTCAAAATGGACATAAACATGAGGTGCGTAATGTTACTTAAATAGTTTACTTTGACTTCGTAACTATAGTCATTTTAACACAAACACTGATCTTCATCTCATCCTTACCAAGATGTTTTAGTGTGCAATCGTTTCAAAAGGCTAACCACATATTCCTGTCAAGGGGTTTTATATATTGTTTTTGGACCCTATGATCTATACATTTTGTTGGTTAGGTTTGAGGAAGTCTTTAACATTTGTAAGTTGTTATGTACCCCTGGGGGTATGTGGTAGTACTGCAAGGGGCACGTGACAAATTTAATTAAAAGAAAAGTTGCATCACAACAAGCCAAATTAATGATTTATAGGAAAATCCATACACTGATTTAAGACAACTTAATTAACAGCCTATGTTCTCTATGCAACTTCAAATAGGGCACTACTTCCATCTTGAGGATATTCATTTATAAAATAGCTTGCATTATGTGCTGAGCCCCTTCAACCAGAGGGCCTCCGTCTGTTGATGTGAATTGTTCAGCGAGCAAGCATGTACGTTCGCATGCTAACAAGAGCGCAGCCAGGAAGATAAAAATGAACAGGTTGTTAAAACGAGGTAACAAATCTGTTGGGGAAAATGAGGTGGAAGACGAAAAATGTTCTTGGCCGGACAAGGGGGTACTCTGAAAGGGGTTACACGAGCCAAAAAAGTTTGAGAATCCCTGGTGTAGGGGATACTGTATCATCTTGTTTTAGCACGGCAATGCATGTAAAAGAAGCCTGTAAATGTTGGGGAGAAAATTAGTTTTCCCCTGACTGTGTTTCCTCTGGGAACATGTCTGTCTTAGGCTCATGCACGTCTCTTTAAATCCAACAGTCCAATCACCCAAATGATTGTAGATGACAGAACACATCGTTCTTAGAAGGTTCTCACATTATTATACAAACCAAGTCGTCGTGAGCTGGAGCCTGTCTCGCTCTCTTTGGAAAAACAGCTGCTTCATTATTAATTATCAATGAGGACTTCTGCTTTCAGATTTCCTGCAATTAAAGGTTATTCACATTTTAAACATCACTCTTCTTAAACAGGTTGAATACAGCCCTGAAAACAGAACAACCCACCATGTCAGTCCACATGATCAGTATCTGAAGGCTGAAGACCAAACAGTCACATTCCACAGCCAATCTGACCTAGTTTTAACAAGCAAAAACACACCGCACAGTTTAATCCTCAAAGTTAGCTTTGTGAGCTCTATTTTAACACACTGTGAAACAAAATACATAAAAACACATTCCTGGGATGGCATGCACAATACAGGAAGAATCATAGAAACATTTTGATGGACACAGACACAAAAGTCAAAGTTTGACAGAAAACCTGAAGCAATAAATAATGTCTTAAAGGCAGGGGCTTGTTTCCTGCAGCAGCTAAAGTGTAAATGTTTAAGAGATAGAAAATGAATTAAACTGTTCCATAGAAAAACAAACTGCTGCCTTTACACCAGCATTGGGCGTATACAGTTTCAGGCTGTTTTTAAATAGCAAACCTTTACGGCAAGTGCAACAAAGTTCTGAAATTAAAACAAACAGATGATGCTCATTAAGTTAGCATAAGATTCAAAGCTACAGTAGAAAATGTAAATCTATCATAGAAGCTTTTTGTTACACTTGGGCAGCTCATTAAAAAAATATATATTTTGGGGCGCGCTGGTGGCGCAATGGTTAGTGCGCGCGCCCCATGTATTGAGGCTGTCGTCTCAAGCGGGCGGCCTGGGCTGTGGCCTCCTTCCCGCCTGTGGCCTCCTTCCCGCAGGTCGCTCCCCACTCTCTCTCCCTGGTTTCCGACTCTATCCACTGTCCTATCTCTCCATTAAAGGTACAAAAAGCCCCCAAAAAATAAATCTTTAACAGTGAGACATGGTTTCCTCTTTATATCTATGTGTAAAAATAATATATCTCCTACAGTTCAGCATTGAAAAGTCAGACCTGACCCAATGTCTGATGACTTCAACATTTTTGTGTACAGTTTTTCTAATATCTCTCCTCTCTACAGTATGCATACAAATGAAACCCCCGGGAAATTCATAGGAGTTCAAACAATCCCTGTGCACTTTGCTAACTTTCCGCCAACCAATGGCTAAGTAATAATTGTGAGTCAGTGCTAAACTTGAATACTGTTTATGCAGAAAGATCTCAATCCCCCTGATAGTTATGATTTTACACAATTTCATTTGGAGTCTTGACACAGAAATGTGCTGTGATGTCAGAAGACAAACATTGTTCTCTGCAAACAGAGAGCTTCATTGGGGAGTTTTTCCCAGTCTTTCAACGTGTGGGTGTGTGAAGAGTTAAGAAAAAAGAAAAAGCCTCAAAATATTACAACTAAATGTATTTTAAAAGCTGCAGTGAAATCAGGCATTTCAGGAAACAACAATCAGAAATATGGCTTGAAAAAAAAAATATATATATATTGCAGTCCATGGCAAATTCTCACTGAACTAAGACCTGAGTTTTTTCTAAAAATGTTGGAACTGCTTTATACTGCTATCTCTCTTCTCTCAAGGCATCTGGTTAGAATTCTGAAGGAATGGGGCCTACACACTAATGTATTAATACGTATCTTAGGATAAACTTAACATGATTACTAAGTGTTTATCAGCCAAGACTCCAAAATAAAATGGTCTGAATAAAGGAGTAATATGTCCTACACATTTATTTAAAAAAGTGGGACTGGTTATTCCTGGTGTTTCTCTGTCTCTTACTATAATGGAACATGATTGGCTGCATCAGGCCTACTTTGTTTTTGATCCCAACAATATGTTGCACACATCATCATAAGAATGACCTTTCGGTAATGCTATACTAAATATACATTTTTAATGTGCTGTACTGTTCTAAGTCAATTTTTCACAATATTACAAGGACATGATACATGAAACATTCAGCTAAATCATGAGTAGTTATTTCCAATGATGTCATCCCTACAGGCAGAACAAAATAACTTTTAGAGGAAATGAGGTCACTATGGTTGATCGGTGATTCTTGGCCTCTCCCTCTATGGTAGCAGAAAAGATGAGAGAGAAAAAAGCAGCCACCCAAAAATTGACGTATCTGTTATATACTCCCATTTCTCTCCCTGTGTCATTTTAGTTGAAATACTTTTCTTGTTGGGACCAGTCTGGACCAGATGTTTGGCCCAGCTGAGCTCAGTATCCAAGATGTGTAGACAGCAGAGCGGTTAGGAGAATTTATGAAAAGAAAAAGAAAGTGAGCGAGAAAGTGGGGGAAGGAGGCACATGTATGTTCATCCTCACATATGTTCACCTCATTATCCTCCTGCTGCAGCTCACTCTGCAGGAATGCAGGGAAGCAAACACATGTCCCAGTACTAACCCTTAGTGACACATAAACACGCACACGCACACGCACACACACACACAGACACACACACACACACACACACACACTGATAAACACAGTGCCACATAGCCCTCCACAACACCTCCTGCATGCCCCAGCTGGATCAGTAATCAGACTGTTTTAACTGATGCTGGAGGGCAGTAAAATATCCTGCTGGACATGTAAGTGACTAAGAAAAGATGGAGAGATGCTACTAATGAAAAGCACATGAGTGAAGGAGGAGTTCAGTCACCTAAACAATAGTTGGGTGGGTGGGAGCCATAGGGAAAATGCAATTTCAGCTGGGCTTTCCCTAACAGAGTGGACCAGTGTCCACAGCAGTTCTCAGACTTTTCATCCTGAAACATTGTTTTTTCATGCACACAAATATGTAAACATATGCATCCTTTCTTGTGTATTTGATAGAAACCTTCTCATGCAATGCTGGCACAGAACAAAATACTAACAAACTGTGACACGGTTAAGACACATGAAAGAGCCTGCGGTCTTCCCAAAGGGAATTAAGATTAAACCTCACTGGGCTTGAGCGAGCAAGCGGAGGGGGAGAAAAGAACCACCATGACCTTCAGAGGGAAAAGAGCCAGGGAACAAACCCAACAGGCAGCCTTGTCCACCAGGGGAGGGAGAGGAAGAGAGAGGGGAGGGGAGGGTGAGGGACCCAGAGAAACGGAGGAAGAAGGGGAGGGAGAGGGAGGGAAAGGAAAAGAATTAGAGAGGTACAGAGAAGTCAAGACAGAAAACTTGTGACTTGACAAAAGAGGGCAGGTACCAGAGGCAGGTAAGACACTTTTCTGTGTTGTTTTCCGGGGGGGGGGGACAGCTCATCGTGTAGATGAGCTTTTAATGATAAGAAAATAAATGCAGAGTGTATGTTGATCTGTGGAAAAGAGGCAGAAGGAGCAAATGTGTGTTTGGGTTTCTGGATTGAGGGGAAATCCTGGCACTGGCACCTTTAAGCCATGCTGGTGTGTTTCTGTACAAATGCAATGCCACACAGAGGGGCACTGTGTCCTGCAGGGTGCTGCTGCACACTTGGATTCTACTGATTTACTCCATACCTGCAAACACACACCCATTTAATTCTAATTTCCTTTAATCCTCTTAAAATCTTCCCCATATATTTATAAATGAAGAGAGTCTTATCACACTGATGACTCCCTTTTGCTGACTTTGGCTTGTGAGAAATAATTTTCCTTTTTGCAGCTCATCAGACGGATCCTCAAGCAATTTCAAGGCAGTGCTTGATTTCATATTATGCAGTGGTATTTTAATCCAGTTTTTCATAGAAAACATATCTTGAAGTAGTTCTGACCAAAGATCAGAGTTGAACTGAAAAGGAATATTCTTAGTCATGCATTTTCAGACTTCCTAAAGTCAGGATTGACTCGAGATACAATGATTTTGTTTAATTTAATTAACAACTTCATCCTCTGCTTTCAACGGTGCATCTTCTAACCCCTCCAGCTCCTAACATCCATATTGCTCTTCATAGATGTAGATCTAGTCTTTGCACAGGCACCGCAGAGGCTGCCACACCCGCATGAGGAAATATTTTGGCTATTTTCTAATACAGAGTATCTGCTTGTGATGAATGTTTCATAAGGAAGGCAGATGCTTCTAAAATATTTCCAGTGTATGTATGCCCAGTAATTTTAATATGTTAAGTTTTTTTTTTCCTTTTTTTGGTGGTGGGGGGGCAGGTCTTAGCTTTTTTTTTTTATATATAGAGATAATTATTTTCAAAGTTGGAAGATACAAAATCTTTGACATCACCTATTTTATAAATTATGTTATTATGAGAGTTTTAAACTGTGCTGATTAGTCACAGATATTTTCAGATTGATCTGAGTCAGATTTTTGAATCGTGCTGTGCATGACGTGGCTCTTATTCAACACTTTTAAGGTCTTCATCATTTTCAGTAGAAGGAATGACACTGCCTGTCTGCCAAAAAAGAAAGGGGAATTGGAAAGAACAAATCTTCAAAGGCTTTGTGCTGAAAAGTCACTGTGAATTATGTTTTCTATAATCTTCATCTTCTTCACAATGTAAACCACAGTTTGATAAAACAGCTCTGACTTGGACTACAGAGGGCTTCCACCCATCACCTTTAATTGTTTTTCCGGTTCCAATATTAGAACCATTTTTTATTTATTTATTTTATTTTCAAAATGTTGCAGTTTGAAATGTCTTTAAATGGACTTGACTGTCAGTTTTATAATTCTACCAATAGTTGTAACTTTGCCTAACAGTAGGTGTAAAAAAAAAAAAAACACTTAGGGCCAAATTACAACCAAACTTACAACTGCTGTCCTCACTCCCCCAAACCAACCACTCCATGCAAGGCTCATGAAAAAGCAAAATTCCCTCTGAAGAGAAAGATTTGGTTTCTTAGTAAAGGGATACTATCAGAACATGCTAGCACAGCATGGCAACCTTTTTCATTCCTTACATAAATATAAAGGGTTGTTGCACACTTAAAAGACTTGATTCATATTTTCAGGTGATTCTACACCAATGAAAACATACTTTAGATTGTTTTATTACTTCTCACTTTGTTAATAGTTCCCTGTTCTTTCCACATTTTTAGACACCTTAAATGTGGAAAAGTCAACATTTTATGTATTTCTTATTTCTGAGGTGTTTATTTTGAGGTATGGTTAATGTAAGAACATATTTACCATTTTCTGGAATAAGTAAAAAGTCATTCAGGAGTCCAAGAGAGTTAACCTCGACAACAGCATTACCAGCCATAGTTCCACTAAACAGAGAAAAAAATATATATATAACATTTCAAAGACATTAAGTGTTTTTTGTTTTCTTAACATCTGCAAGTAAACAGGTGATTTAAAATGAATGAACCAAGTGAATAAAAGCTTTTCAGGGAACATTTCTTTAAGTTGTGTTTTTGTAGGGATGAAATCTCTTTTTTATGCCTTTATCTGATAGGACAGAGGACAGACTATAAGAAATTGGGAGAGGGAGTGGGCAGATGATATGCTGGAAGGGATCCACAGGTCGGACTTGAACCCTTGCCAAAAGGACAATGGCCGAGTGTGACCTAACTGGTACAGTAGGCTACAGGGGGAAGTCAAAAGATCTTGAAGAAACTATCTCACCAAATCTGTAATTCATTAATTCTTTTGGGGAAAAAAAACAATCATGTGTTTCCCAGGGATTCTGTACCATGTGGTAGCTGTTCTTGAGCTTTGGATCACATTATTTGAGCTTCATCTGTAGACGTAGTTTTCCATTCGGTCACAGATGAATCATCAAACAACCTGTGGACCATAGGGTGTTGTGTCCTTTAAATGATGTTAAGAATAAAAGGCCATTTCCTCATTCAAATCATTAGAAGAGCAGTGATATGTAATGGGAATATATTCAATGTGTAATGATGATATTCTAATAAGTTCTGTTTTCAAACTGATATGATTACAAATAACAAACCAATCAGCTCTGACTTAGGACCTTCACTTGTTTGCCAGGCTCATAGTTTACACAACAGCACCACAAGAGGAAGGAGAGCTGGTTCTGTTCTTGGAGGGCTGAGAGGAAAAGGAAGGGCAGTGCCAAGGAACACCGTCAAAGAAATATTCAGATTTGTTTTTCCAGGCAGGACAAATACTGACTCCCGATTCCTGCCTCGTGATTCTCTTGTGATGTTTATCAACTGGCCGCTGGCGTGCCTCACTCAAGCAGAGTGATTGAAAACTAATGATGAATCTGTGCAGAAGAATAATGTCAAATGTTTGGACAGCTGTTTGGTGATTACTAACATCAGGCTTAAGATAACAATGGAAAGTGTACGGACACAAATGCATGCAAAAGTTTAAGATGAAGACATGAGAGGTGGATTAATCACTCTGACACATAAACAGCTGTGAGGCTACACATCTGCATTCGTGTGTCGGTCTCAGTTGGGGCAGGGTTGTTATATATTGTGGACACATAACAGCCAAGGCCACTTAAGTATACAATGTAAAAAATATATATTTATTATCGTACACACCTTAATGAACTCGCCTCTGCTAGTCTAATCAAGGTTCAGACTTTTGAACAAATCTAAATCATAATGTGTTCAAATATTTTCACATTTCAACCATTTACAGTCTATGATTTTAACACTGATGGCTTTAAAATATGAATATATAATAGAATAAGCCAAAAGCACTTCACATCACAACAACACTAATAAAAAAAATATTTACTTTTCCCTAAAAGGCTGTTACAGTAAATGTCAGCTCTCTACAAGGGAACTCGTCACTCCTAGCAACAGTTTTGTGTTTCTGATGGTTTAAAGACACATGTTGCCTCCATCAAAGTCTCAGTGGGATTTATCTCGGTTTCCTTTGAGCTCTCTCGTGGGGTCAAGGAGCTTTAACCTTCCAGACCTGCAGTTTTCCCCTTCACAAATCTCCCTCTGGGCCGGAGCAACAATAGAGCCTTTATCCCAAAACTCGCTCCCTCATAAGTACTTATTTCCTGTATCAGTATCTACCCCTCCTCTACTGCCTGCTCTCTTGCTCACTTAATTTCACTTACATAACCTAACCGCAGGCACAAATCTTCTATTTGTCTAAAACACCAATTACTTAGCAATGCATCTGACAGTACAACAATAAGTTATTGCAAAGAGTCTACTAAAAAGTTGTTTTCTGACTGATCATGGTTTAAGATGAAAGTAACAGAAACAGTTATAAGAAGACTTTGGAACTTAAACTGCTCTCTCTTGGTGTATATTTCTTGAGGATGTAATATTTGAAGATGAAATAAAAGGGCAGATAAAGTTGCCAGCTTAATGTTTTTTTTTTTAACAGTTATACAGTCTCAGTGTATTCATGGATACGATTGTTTTAATGATTCATGTTGGTTTGAGATTCTAGTTTCCTGGACATTTTAATGGAAATAGTTTTGTCTGGATAAAACAATTCTCTCAAGCCCTGTTCCAAAAGAAGAACAACTACAAATACAATCAGCTGCTTTTGTGAGTTTTAAGTGTAACTTAGTTTGCTTCTCTTCTTCCAAACAGAGCCAGAAACACAAAAACAATCTGTGTAACATAGTGTGGGTAGGACAGGCAGACACGTGGCTAACCAGCTGGTAATCTGTTGTGAGGAGAAATGTTCTCACATTATGTAACCGTACATCAGCAGAGTCTCTAAATTCTGTTTTGCTCTGTTGTAGGACCATGAAGGCCGGCGTGGGACTACTCTCTGCATTGACGCTGTTCCTCCTCCTGGGGGCAGTGCTCACCCAGAGACCTCGGGCAAAGAAGCCTACCAGGCGCCCAGCCACCACCAGGAAGCCTTTTGTCCCCCGGCCTCCTGGACCTGCACAGCCGGAGCCCCAGGAGCCTACAGATTTTCCACCACCCATCCTGGGCCCCCCCTCCATGTATCCCGACTGCCCCAGAGAGTGTTTATGTTCCCCAAGTTATCCCAATTCTCTCAATTGTGAGAACAGGAACATCCGTGTGATCCCTGTCATCCCATTTAGAACCCACTACCTCTACCTGCAGAACAACTACATCTCAGAGTTGACAGCAGAGCCTTTCCAGAACGCCACTGAGGTGCGCTGGATCAACTTGGCAAATAACCGCATTCATCAAATACACAAACAGGTAATGAAGCTTCTTTGATTTATTGATTTTAGAGGCGGTCATTATGCACTTGTTGTCATACATGGACATTAGAAATAGTCTAACAGAGTTACCTTATGAAACTAATACAATTAAAAATATATATTCACATAATTGTGGGATAACCAACAGTAAAAATATAATTATTGTTAGAGATGCACTTTGCTATTGTCACAGTAATAATAATGTACCTGTAATCATCAATCAATTGATTTTTATTTTTGTTATTTGTTATTTTTGTTATTTTTATTTTTAGTAGTAATCATTCATTTCAGTCACAAGAAAATACAAAAACATTTTGACCGAAAAGGTGTAGGCTGAAGCTTTAGCTTATTACACCTACCCTTGTTACAAATCTTATTATTTAAGACACTACTAGTTTGGTTACAAAAAACAAAACAGAAGTCACACTCACAAAAAATAATCAAATCGACCTTTTATATTTGTCAAACACCATTTTTTGAAACAATATTTTTTGTTATTTGTTAGTTTTCTGTGTGGTGTCTTGACTGGGATTGCAGTTGCTGCTTTGACATTGTAATTTCCTGCAAATGATTAATAAAGTACCTATCTATCTATCAATCGATCAATCGATCGATCTATCTATCTATCTAATCAGTTGGTTTCTTAAAGGACTAATTCATTCAGGAATTGAATTAGTGTATTTGCTTGTATTCTTCATTGATCTTGTCGCATTTTTCATTCATCCAGCACTGATAATTATACTAAGATTAGGGTTTCTGTATTTATTTCTCGTGCAGGTGTTTGAGAAGATCCCAGCACTGCTGTACCTGTATGCACAGCGTAACCAGCTCAAAGAGGTGCCTTCAGGTCTCCCAGCCAGCCTGGAACAGCTCCGCCTCGGTAGGAACCGGATTTCTAAGATCCCCTCAAATGCTTTCAGCAAAATGGGGAACCTGACTCTGCTTGACCTATACCACAACCAGGTAAACCTCTGTTTTATGACTATATTTCTACTGTACGTTGTATTGTTAACCATACGTAACCATGGTAACCATAAAAGTCTTATGACCTGTCTTCCAGCTGAGTGACAACGGCCTCGGACAAAACTCATTTAAGGACCTGAAGAGTCTCATGCAGCTCAATCTGGCTCACAACGCCCTGAAGAAGATGCCTGCTGGTGTACCCAATGGCCTCATACAGCTTTTCTTGGACAAGAACAGCATAGATGATATCCCAAAGCAAGTACACAGTGCACAGATGGTTACATATGCATAACATTGGTTGAATCTTAAATTTTCACTGTTGTTCCTGTCATGCATTGTCTTCCTGTTAGAGACTACTTCAAAGACTTCAATCACCTGGCATTCGTGAGGCTGAATCGCAACCAGCTGAGTGATAAAGGTCTTCCTAAGAATGTCTTTAACATATCCACTCTTCTGGACCTGCAGCTGTCCCACAACCAGCTCGCTTCTGTTCCTCACTTCAATAGTCACCTGGAACACCTGCACCTCGACCACAACAGCATTGAGAGTAAGCAGTCAGCAGGATCATATGAACCCAGTTTACAACAACCATAGGGCACAAAATGGCTGATGGAAAGTTAACCTGAGTTGGTTAAAACAGTTAAAGGGATACTTCACTCGTTGAAATATGAATCTGTATTGACATTGGGTCATATATGTAGTAGAAATGTGAAATACATTTTGAAGTTGGTGCCTTCTTGGCCGTGAAAAGGCAGAAAGTGTCTTTTGCTCATGTTGATGAAAAACACCAACTCCCAGAATGTACAGCACTCGGGCCACTCCCACTAAGGTCCTCGATTTCAGAATCAGAAATACTTTATTAATCCCAGAGGGAAATTCGATCGATACAGTTTCTCCAAAATATACAGTATAGCAGTAGAAATATAGAAATAAAAACATTTACAGACATATTTACTTCAACACATACCGTTTCCTCAACTGATTCAGAGAGAAAACAGACTCTATGTCTGTGTCCATAGGCAAACAGTGAGAGCACCGACACTACCAGTCTGCCCCAGCTCGAGCTCCTCGTCCTCACTGCCGCGGCGGCCAGCAATATAGCCGTGAGACGGTTGCTGCCGACAGGCTGGTCTTGTGTCCCGGCGAGCGGCCAGCAGCGTCAGTGGCGGGCGGCGGGCAGCGGTGGCCCCGGCAGGCAGCAGCCAAAACACAAGACCAGCCTCTCGGCAGCAGCCGTGTCGTCGCTATATTTATATTTTTTTGCCATTATCAGCTTTCTCCATAGAGCCTGTTAGCATAGCTTCCAAGCAATATGGCGGACGTTAAGTTTCGATTCTGGGAGTGAGTTCCCACCCACTGATCTGTGATTGGTCTTTAGCTTCAGTGGTCGAAAATATGAGGAACTAGCGTTGTAGTTTCACCCCGCTAACCGCAACAGCTTCCGATGACGCAATTATCGTCATTTTGCGTCACTGGAAGCTCCTCTTCAGACTCAGAAATACAAAGATTTCACATCTCAGGGGAAAATGAGGGCGGGATGCATGACCATTCAAAAATACTACAAGGTTTCTAATGATACAAAGATTAATGCTAATGGGTGAAGTATCCCTTTAAGGACTAGCTTAGCAGGCTGTGAGAAAGATTTTTCGAGAAGATAGGGGAAAAAACAAAAACCAGGCTTCAGATAGTATTAGACCTACATATGACAGCTCAGCAGAAACCCAACACAGACTGTCTTATAGCTAACACCATAGTAAACCCATCAATATTATTTACGTTTTGATGACAAAAAGATAACCTCACTGTGAATGTTTCACAAGAAAACAGAGGCTAAAGGGTACATTGTGCATCGCTATGAGACTCTGAGGGGGCTTGTTTGTATTTGAAAACTTTGGAATAAGAACTAGTGGATTCATTCATTGTGGATTATGAGAAAAAATACTTCATCAAACCAATGTGAGCAAAGCTAAGAGGAGAACATGAAGCACTTCAACCAAGCACTGCTGGTGAATGCTAGCACAGTGCTAAGAGAAACTGATAGAGTTAATCCAAGAAACTCCTTTTAAGGCAGTAATTTTGTTTACTTAACCTAACTTATTCTGATTCAAGACCAAAGCTGAACTTGTTTTTCCAGATTGGGCCGCAACACTTAGCTTAAAGCTAGCAGACAATAAATCACCCTTCAGAAATAATGCAGTAAATGCATCTCATTATATTACCATTGTTGTCCTTTCAATAATATAATTATCCTTGTTTGCTCATCTGTGTGACCTCATTTATGGGCTTTACAGTTGTTCTTCATTTCTAGTTTTAAAGCTGTTTTAAAAGGAAACTAATTAAATCAATTATTATTGTTATTGTTTTAATAGTATTAAAGTTAAGGAAGCTGTCTTTTATTCAACTGGTAGTTTCCTATTTCTTCCGTCTTGTTTGAAGGAAATCATTTAGAAGGACTTAACATGTGTGTTTCCCTGACAGGCATAAATGGCACCCTGATCTGCCCGTACAGCATCGACGCCGTCATGAATGATCACAATCTAGTGCCCAGTCTAAGGTATGTCAAACGCAGTCAGATCTTGGCTCTCAATAATACAAACGGGCGCAGAGGCACACTTTAACAAGAAGTAAACAGGAACAACAATATTAATGGCAGTAATTGCAGTGTTATTAAAGAACCTGTTCTGATGCCTCAGGTACCTGCGTTTGGACGGGAATCATCTGAGCCCCCCCATCCCTGTAGATGTCATCATGTGCTTCAGACAGCTCCACTCTATCGTCATTTAGGAGAAGAACTGTGGGCATGCACGTGCACACAAACCACACACAAAGCACACAGTTACACACATCCAGTATGTACAAACTGCTGATCTAAGCACAATGTACATCCATGATACATTACTGACAGAGGGAATCTGTGTAAATGAAATAGCTGTAAAGTTGTTTAAGCTTTTTTAGTTTCATGGATGAAAAGAGACACAAAGGAGTCATCAGACTGGATTTTAAATCTTGAAAGAGTGGATATATCTACATTTAGGGTTTTGGTGTTTTTTCTTTGTTTTGTATTTTGAAATTAAAGGTACATTGACACACATGCTACAGATATGAGGGTAGTTATGTTAACTAGCAGATGTGCCCAGAGTAACGTGGCAGTGAATGTCAAAAGAACCGATTAACCCCCGATGTGCCTGATATTTTCAAGGTGCTCCATGTAAAAATGTTATTTCTTTCGACTCCTACTCTCCTGTATATTATTCTTCTGTATAAATAAGCTTTGTACAAATATTAAAATAAACCTTTTTTCTTCCATCGTTTTATCGTGTTTGATGTTTAATTCTACTTAGATCACAAACTATAAGCAAATTGAAGTCTTTTTGTTTTAGACTGGGATTATTCATAAATGTATCCTGTGCAGTTTGTTTCCGTCAATTGTGCTACAAAGCAATGTTTTCATTGGTCAGTCTCTTTCATTTGTATCATGCTCCTGCCTAAAGACATGCGGAGATGTGAAATTATTGAAGGCATATTCTTGTAAAAAACACACAAAAAACAAGAAAACATAACTCAGGAAACATATGGAAAGCCTGAAACTCATGTTCTTTGTTTAGTTTTGTGGCAGTTAATCTTGAACTAATGTACACTTAGTTTACAATGTCTCAAGGGTAGCAGTTTCTCTACAGTGACAGTGAGTAAATGTGTCAAATAAACACAAATGAAACAATCTAAAGCTTGCGTAAGAAGGCGAATTACTTTGAAAAAGAAGGCTGTCATCCACACTGTGTGTATTTTATAATCTACATAATGTTCATTTACAGACTAAAGTCAGTGAAGAGCTAACGCCAACAGCAATACATCTGCAGAAATGTTCAAATCATGGGAACATAATGTTAAAATAACTCGAGAAAACTTACACTGTAGCTCAATTTCCAATAAAGCTGACAGATATCTGACTCCAGCAATAAGTCTGAAACTACGGCAACAGCCTGGCCTGCTCGTGTTTTTCATCGTTACAGTTACCCCTTGAAACACTGCCAGTGTCAATCGAGCCACTTGGAGCTCAAATGCATTAAAATGTGTTTGAATATTGGGTTTTACTAAGGACATACAGCAGTATTACAGTGGAATTTGGTAGTTTGGTGGAATTTTTGATCAGCTGAATTTAAATAGCTTTACTTATTTACTTGTGTCTTGTTTAATTGTAGCCTTGATGTTTTCTTATATTGCAGTGCGTCAAGTGTATTCAGCTCTCATTTCTTCTGCACAGTAAATATTTAAATGACATGTAAAAGCCAATTGTGCTCCATCTCAGAAACTATGTAACATACAGTAGGTTTGAAGCAAAGTAAAGAAACAGAGAATAATATAAAGATTAATGATTTTGACTAACATGTACTATTTTAGCTGTTGAGACTGCTACACAAAGCCAAACACTTGCTCACAAAGTTTTGTAACGACCTCTAGTGTTTCAAAACAGGCATTAAACACCTGAGCTATAGGAACCGCAAAAAAGCTATTTTTATCAAGCAAAATTTGGAAATGCTGCACTTCCCTGTTCACACTTGTTTAAACGTTGTTGGCACTTCCATGAACACAGGTCATACCAGTTTTCCTCGGACTTCCCTGTTTATTCTTTCCACTGTAAGAAATTTTTCAGCAATCATTATAGTCAACCTTCGCTAGACAAGCAGCCGAACAGGTCGGGTAGGTGTTCCCATCAGGACTTGACTGACAGCTTATAGCAATATCTCAAGGCAAGAGAGAGTTTCTCAAGCAAAATGAATATGAGGATTTAATTGGAGCATATATTGTAAATGAAAATGTAATAAACCTGCTGGAGCAGACACAGGTTTAAGTCCGAGGTCTAAGAGAACAGAAACACTTGGTGTTACTGTATTTGTGTAAAGCTCAACTATGCTGTAGATGACTTTAGTAGTTATGATCAACACATTTAAATATCATTACTCAATGATGCAATTACCTCTTCATAACGAGGAAGAATAATTCAACGCTGCAGAGGAATGACGACACACTACTACACGCATGAATGACTCATTTGTTAATTATCCCTTACATCACTGACTGAGGTGTTGCTCTACAGTGAGCACATCAGTCATCACAGAAAAGGAAATCAATCAGGTGTTGGAATATCTGCTAGAATTTCCTTTATTTTCAAACACTTCCTCCTCCTGTAAATCAAATTGATTGCATGAACACGTGTGCGTGTGTGTGTGTGTGTGTGTGTGTGTGTGTGTGTGCGTGTGTGCGTGTGTGTTTGTGTGTTGTTGTGTTGTGCCTTACCTGGTAAAATCCCCTACAGTCCACTATAAGAGGAGAGAGCATGGAGACACAGAAGCACATCTTTCCAAGGACTCTTCCTCAGGTTTATACAAACACAGGTGAGTGTACACACAGGTGATGCTGCTCTTATCTTATAGACTTTATAATGATAAGCAATATATATTAAAACCATGATTCATGATTACAAATATCCTAATTGGTGAACGTTGATTCTCTTTAACTTTGAACTTTGTGTCTGTTAGCTTTTTCACCAGACGACCACAGTGATGAAGATGCTTCTGGGCTGCTCTCTCTGCCTGCTTGTCCTCCTCGGCTGGATGAGTGGATATGTGGAGAGTGGCACTCTGCATCTGGACAGCTGCTCTGTCAGTGTTCACACACATGAACTACGCAAATATTACTCTGCAATAAGAACAAATGCGGTAAGTTGAACTTTGGCACAATCTTAATTTAATCAGAGGAATCAACAAATGTACCTGTCACATTTTACACGTAGGAGTAGATAAACACCGAAACTGAAGACAGTGAACATTGTTTATAAAAGTTTTCAGTGAATTGAAACGTGCCGAAAACTTGGGATAGACTTTTTTCTTTTGGACTTTGCCTTTCAGATAGAAGAAAACAGTGACATTGGAGTGAAACTCCTGGATAAAAAATTAATAAAGGATGTTCAGGTGAGTCCAGAGTGTTTGTTTTATACCATGTAGTGTTGGTTCCTTTCTCTTTTTTTTCTAATTTAAATTTCAATATTTCTCAGTCCTATTCCATGGATGGCTAAAGGTGTTATCACGAGTATAAGCTTATAATATCAGTGAGTGACCTCTATTTGTCTTTCTCTTCAGGAGGGACAGACATGTTGTTTCCTGCGTCTTGTGCTGCGTTTCTACGTTGAGAGAGTGTTCAGCAACTACGTCTCGTCTCAGCCAACACAGCAACGCTCCACCAGCGCTTTGGCCAACGCTTTTGTCAGCATCAGAAGAGACATACATAAATGTGTAAGTTAGATCAAAACATTTGAGACTTGGTTGTGCTTCAATTAAAAACCAGCAAAAGAACAACTATATAATATTGTTTTTTTTCTCATTCGTTCAGCACTGCCAATGTGCAGAAGAGACACAGAAAACCATCGACTCCCTGCATGCTGAGTTTGATAAGGTATGTCTCATTATCAAAGCAGCTCCTTAAAATCATTAATATCTCTACATTGTGTTCAGCTTCCACTACATTTGGTTTACAATTCACACAGTTCTATTTGGAAAATTGTATTATATTAAATAAAATCAGGCTTCACTCCTTGTTTTCTAAAAGCACAATCCCTCGTAACTTCATTAGTAAGAAATGGTTCTTTGGAGGTTATAGATAAATCAAATGATATGTTTTTGCTGAGTATCCTGAGAGGTGCAAACAAAGCAAATAACTGAATGGGCTTTAAATGTGACTTATCACTTCAAATGTAGCTTAAATTGACCACTAAAGGTTACAGGACTCTGTTGCGCATTATTAAATCACCTGTTCTTTCTTCCTTTCTCGGAGCAGCTGGTGATTGACTCGGCGGCCCAGAAGGCTATGGGAGAACTGGACACTGTGCTGGAGTGGCTGGAGGCCCAGAAAACACACGCATGATCAGGAGGAAGAAGAACCACAGCAGTCCCCGAAGTGTCTGCACCACTCTTACTGTTGTACAGTAAATGTTATTCTAGACCTGACAATACTTGTTGCTGGGTGAAGGTTAGAAATGTTTCTTAACCTCTGTTTCATTATGCATTTCTCTATTTTTTTACTTAAATTAACTTAATGTTTGTTACATGTGGACTGTTATTTGATACAATATTTATATCTAATATAAGAGAAATCTGTAAGTATTCATATTTATCAAAAATGTGAGATGCAAAGCTATCATATTTTTTTTTTTACCATAACTTAATTATTCAGACAAAAGTGATGTTTTCAATATCAATAAAGAAAAAAAAACCTACTCATTTGTCTCTTTTCAACATAAAGATGCAATATATACTGATAATGTTTTAGGTCTTTGTATGGGGTTCTTATTAGAGATGCATGGATACAAAAAAATTCAGTTCCAATCCGATTCAGATACATATAATAATAATAATAATAATAGTAATAATAGCTTTATTTATATAGCATCTTTAAAAACAAATGTTTACAAAGTGCTGTGACAGACAGAGCAAATACAGCAACACAACAACAGAACAAAGATCAACAGAGAGGGCAAAATTGTAAAAATGCAAATAACAGGAATAAGACAGATTCAACAGGCAGGTATGGAGAGGCAGTTCAACACAGTGATTAGTTTAAAATCAACCAGGAGAGAACAAAATTAAAATTGAGGGAGAG